>NW_027014476.1:0-13448 GCF_036934945.1 Oncorhynchus masou masou | reverse complement strand
CTGTTCTTACTGTTGCCATGAACACCAACTACTTGGCTGCGGGCTGCATTACCATCGCTCTGTCACACATCCCACTCATATTCACACTCAGTTCCTTTAGACTGCCTTCTCTCGGTCTCTTTGACTCTCTCTAGCACTCTCTCTCTGTCTTGACCAAGTCCCCTAATGCTAATCCTGCACTGCCTTTTCCCTCGGATCTCAGAGTTATCCATATACTCAAGTGTTTGATAATTAATGATTCATTTTAGATATGAAACCATACTTCCCATGTTCAAGGCAAAAACACGTAAAAGCAAGAAGTCCCAACTTGATGTGCTCTTGCCCTTGTAAGACCCAAGCCTTTTTGCAAATGTATTTTTGCAAGACTTACTAAAATATACTGCTTGACTTACTCAAATATACTGCTTGACTTACTCAAATATACTGCTTGACTTACTCAAATATACTGCAAGACTTACTCAAATATACTGCAAGACTTACTCAAATATACTGCTTGACTTACTCAAATATACTGCTTGACTTACTCAAATATACTGCTTGACTTACTCAAATATACTGCTTGACTTACTCAAATATACTGCAAGACTTACTCAAATATACTGCAAGACTTACTCAAATATACTGCAAGACTTACTCAAATATACTGCTTGACTTAATCAATTATACTGCTTGACTTAATCAATTATACTGCTTGACTTACTCAATTATACTCCTTGACTTACTCAAATATACTGCAAGACTTACTCAAATATACTGCTTGACTTACTCAAATATACTGCTTGACTTACTCAAATATACTGCTCGACTTACTCAAATATACTGCTTGACTTACTCAAATATACTGCTTGACTTACTCAAATATACTGCAAGACTTACTCAAATATACTGCAAGACTTACTCAAATATACTGCAAGACTTACTCAAATATACTGCTTGACTTAATCAATTATACTGCTTGACTTAATCAATTATACTGCTTGACTTACTCAATTATACTCCTTGACTTACTCAAATATACTGCTTGCCTTACCCAAATATACTGCTTGACTTACTCAAATATACTGCTTGCCAAAAGTATGTGGTGCTTGTCAAACATCTCATTCCAAAATCATATCATTAATATGGAGTTGGTTCCCCCCTTTACTGCTCTAACAGCCTCCACTCTTCTGGGAAGGCTTTCCACTAGATGTTGGAACATTGCTGCGGGGACTTGCTTCCATTCAGCCACAAGAGCATTAGTGAGGTTGAGCAACCCATTTCATGAAACCCATTTTGTGAAGCTCCCAACGAATAGTTATTGTGCTAACAGGCAGTTTTGAACTCACCAGTGAGTGTTGCAACAGAGGACAGAGAGTTTTTACGCATGGCGCAATGCAGCTCTCAGCTGTCCCGTTCTGTGAGCTTGTGTGACCTACCAATTCGCTGCTGAGCCATTGTTGCTCCTCGAAGTTTAATTTCACAATAACAGCACTTACAGTTGACCAGGGAAGCTCTAGCAGGGCAGAAATTTCATGAACTTGTTGGAAAGGTGGCATCCTATGATGATGCCACGTTGAAAATCAATGATCTCTTCAGTACGGGACATTCTACTGCCAATGTTTGTCTATGGTTATTGCATGGCTGTGTGCTCAATTGTAAACACCTGACAGCATTGATGTGTCTGAAATAGCCTAATCCACTAATTCTGAACGGGTGTCCACACACTGTTGATTCTAGTGTACCTCCATCTCTTGCCCAGTTTGTTTTTTAATATCTTAGAGAAAACAGGCCACACAACAAATCCTACTAAGAGATACATACCATGTATTTTGTTTTGTTATGAGTTTAGTAACCTGTTGCAATTTGTGCAAATGGGGGTCTCACATTATTCTACAGTAATCCTATTTGTCAAGTGTACGACTTGACATCCACAGTGAGAAGATTTTGATACGATCTCACATTCCCTAGTTACTAAAGAGCTCTGAAACTTGATCTTAACGAGCTGCTGATAACTAATAAAACCTAGAAAGTGAATATGTATTTAGCTGTGAGTTGTCCTTTAGATACGCCTCAGCTGATTTGTAAGGACGTTATTTTGTTTGGAGGTGATAGATGATTCTACTGGCTCCTGATATCAGTTGTTACTTTGCGTTAATTCCCTCTCTTCTACCCAGGGAATTCACCATGCACTACCTATAACCAGATCATCTACACCATACTATCATGGTGTGAGTACATCTGGGTCCTGGAAGCTGGAACGAATCTCTGGGATTCAGAAAGCACTAAGCACACCACCGGAGGCTAGGACTTTCTTCATGATAAATCTGTCTTGACTCTGACTCTCTCTCTCTCTCTGTCTTCTTCTCTCTCCCTCTCTGTATTTCTCTCTCTCCCTTTCTCTTTCTCTTCCCTCTTCCTCTTCCTTCTCTCTCTCTCTCTCTCTCTCTCTCTCTCACTGACTTTTTCTCTCACTGTCTCTCTCTCAATTACATTCAATTAAAGGGGCTTTATTGGCATGGGAAACATTTGTTAACATTGACAAAGCAAGTGAGGTAGATAATGTACAAAAGTTAAATAAATAATAAAAACATTACACATACAGAAGTTTCAAAACAATAAAGACATTACAAAATGTCATATTATTATATATATATATATATATATATATATATATATATATATATATATATATATATATATATATATATATATATATAAAGTGTTGTAACAATGCACAAATGGTTAAAGTACACAAGGAAAATAAATAAGCATAAATATGGGTTGTATTTACAATGGTGTTTGTTCTTCACTGGTTGCCCTTTTCTCCGTGGCAACAGGTCACAAATCTGTCTGCTGTGATTGCACACTGAAATTTCACCCAGTAAATGGGAGTGTATAAAAAGTGGAGTCATTTTCAAATTCTTTGTGGATCTGTGTAATCTGAGGGAAGTATGTCTCTCTAATATGATCATACATTGGGTAGGAGGTTAAAGTGCAGCTCAGTTTCCAACTCATTTTGTGGGCAGTGAGCACATAGCCTGTCTTCTCTTGAGAGCCATGTCTGCCTACGGCGGCCATTCTCAATAGCAGGCTAAGCTCACTGAGTCTGTACATAGTCAAAGCTTTCCTTAAGTTTGGGTCAGTCACAGTGGTCAGGTATTCTGTCACTGTGTACTCTCTGTTTTGGGGCCAAATAGCAATCTAGTTTGCTCTGTTTTTGTTAATTCTTTCCAATGTGTCAAGTAATTATCTTTTTGTTTTCTCATGATTTGGTTGGGTCTAATTGTGCTGCCCTGGGGCTCTCTCTCTCTCTCTCTGCATGCTGGGAGTGTTTGGTGCATGTTGGGAATTGTATGAGCGAAGGAAGTGCGTGTGTTGTGTAGCGATGTATATTCAGAACTTTCTTTCAGTTTTCTATTTCCTGGTGACATTTTTGGTTTTCTGTGCAATATTAAGGTTATTATTTTTGTTGTGGTAGAATTAAGTATTTTGTTTTTCGTATCGAAATTACCCTGATTTTGGCGGGGATGTCCAAGGAAAGAAACAATAAGCATCCAAAACACCCCAAAGCTAGATTAGCCTATTTCCTCCTGTACCCCATTACAGCTAACTAACTAACCAAAAATACAGTGGGTGGTCCGCCAGTTCTAACTAGTGTATTTAACAAAGTTTACCTACGGGTAGTGTATGCCCATGGGCGACTTGTCTTGGTTCACCCTTTTCCCACCAGCAAACAAAAACCTATAACCAAAAACAATATTCACAGGTGAGGACAAAGTAAGCCTATGGAGGTGCTCAAACAAAAGATAGCTCAATACATAAATAGCGATAGAGCGACATAGTAGGAAAGAGTGAACCAGAGCGACCTACAGACATGGCATTTACAGAGAGATTGAGCTCCAGAGCAAACAACTGACAGGGTTTTTAAACCAAGGGAAAGGACCAGTGATTGGGTAGGAAACAGGAGGTGTGTCTTTTGATTGCTGATTGATTGGGGAGTGATGATTTTCACCTGTGAGGGGAGAAGGAGAGAAAAGAACACCAGATACATACACACACACCCACAGAATACCTGTATCCGTAACAGTATGGTTGAGCATGGTGTACTTCTTAAAGAAGAGTGTCCTGTTGATCGTATGGTTGAGCATGGCATACTTCTTAAAGAAGAGTGTCCTGTTGATCGTATGGTTGAGCATGGCGTACTTCTTAAAGAAGAGTGTCTTGTTGATCGTATGGTTAAGTACTTCTTGAAACCTGTGTCGTATCTGGCAAATAATGTTGTCCAGAATATTGCTGTGGAGTTGTTGGTAGTATGTGCGAGGGTCTCCTTGTGCTGGGCCTCTGCGTGCGCTGGTGAACTTGAGATGCGCGCTGTGTCATCGTAGATTTGACTGAACCTACCCTCTCTCGCTCAATTGTAATAATAGGCATTCCCAGCAGTACAGTTTGCAGTGCTTCTCGGAGCCTGTGAGCCATTGATAGCGCTCAGTTGGAACTTTGAAAGTGGCGGACGATCCTTTGTGGAGCTAGGCACCCAGGTAGTGGAGGAGGTGCCCAGTACAAGTGTTGGGGTAAAGGAGGGGTTCATGTGGAGCTAGGTTCCCAGGTAGTGGAGGTGCCCAGTACGAGTGCTGGGGTAAAGGAGGGGGTTCATGTGGAGCTAGGCTCCCAGGTAGTGGAGGAGGTGCCCACTACGAGAAATGGGGTACAGGAGGGGGTTCATGTGGAGCTAGGTTTCCAGCTAGTGGAGGAGATGCCCACTACAAGTAATGGGGTACAGGAGGGGGTTCATGTGGAGCTAGGCTCCCAGGTAGTGGAGGAGATGCCCACTACGAGTAGCGAAGTACAGGAGGGGGTTAATGTGGAGCTAGGCTCCCAGTTAGTGGAGGTGATGCCCACTATGAGTAGTGATGTTCAGGTGGGGCTAGTCTCCCAGGTAGTGGAGGAGATGCCTGGTACGAGTGATGAGGTGCAAGTGTGGAGTGTTGAAAGGGATGTGGTAGAGGGGAGTCAGTTGTCTGTGGCCTCAGCTGAGGAGGATCAGGAGAATGATATGGAGATCTCTTTAGATATGACAGCAGCTGGTGATGACTCCATTTACGATCTAAAGGAGGTAAATGGGTTTCTAGATCAGACTTTTGGGAAATCTGTCAAATTGGCAGATTATTTTGATGTTAAATGTTAATGTTAAATTGTTACATGATGTCATGTTTTGTGACAGGTTTTTTGTTGTTTTGGGAAAAATGGAGGGTTACAAAAGGGTATTTTGAGTCCTTGAGACAATGGTGGGAGGTTGGGAAGGCCCAAATACGAGTATTTTGTCAACAGTATACTACTCTGTCTCAAACTGAAGTTAAAGAGACTATCAAGGCCCCTTGAACAGGACATCAAGTCTATTGAATTGAAGCTGCTCACTCAGAACGACCCTGGATTAGTCATGAACTTACAGGACAAGAGACATGAACTGAGGAAGTCGTTACTGCATGAAAGTAGTGAAGGTGCCTTGATTTGGTCTCGTTTCGCTTACCTCAGGATATGGATGCTCCTAGCGCTTAAAAAAAAACCCAGGACATTCGACATTGCAACGGAAACAGATGGTCTGCCTTCGTCTCCCTGGTGGGAAGGTGACCACGGATGACAGTGAAATGAGTCAACATGCCGTGGATTTCTACTCGGCCCTCTACAAGGTGGAGGATTGTGACTCTCTGTGTACTGAACAGTTGTTACATGGTCTTCCTCAATTGGGACCTGAGCAGAGGTTCACATTGGACTCTGACATTACACTGCAAGAGCTGTCCACAGCAGTTATACCGCTCTCAACAGGCCGAGTAATGATGGTTTACCATCTGAGTTTATAAGCACTTTTTGGGGTCTATTGGGGAGGATGTTTATGAAGTGGTGTGTGAATCCTTTCAGGAGGGTTCTCTTCCTGTATCCTGGCAACGTGAGGGTTCTCTTCCTGTATCCTGGCAACGTGAGGGTTCTCTTCCTGTATCCTGGCAACGTGAGGGTTCTCTTCCTGTATCCTGGCAATGTGAGGGTTCTCTTCCTATCCTGGGCAAGCGTGAGGGTTCTCTTCCTGTATCCTGGCAGCGTGAGGTTCTCTTCCTGTATCCTGGCAACGTGAGGGTTCTCTTCCTGTATCCTGGCAACGTCAAGGTTCTCTTCCTGTATCCTGGCAACGTGAGGGTTCTCTTCCTGTATCCTGTCAACGTGGGGTTCTCTTCCTGTATCCTGGCACGTGAGGGTTCTCTTCCTGTATCCTGTCAACGTGAGGGTTCTCTTCCTGTATCCTGTCAACGTGAGGGTTCTCTTCCTGTATCCTGTAGCGTGAGGGTTCTCTTCCTGTATCCTGGCAAGCGTGAGGTTCTCTTCCTGTATCCTGTCAACGTGAGGTTCTCTTCCTGTATCCTGGCAACGTGGGGGTTCTCTTCCTGTATCATGTCAACGTGAGGTTCTCTTCCTGCATCCTGGCAATGTGGGGGTTCTCTTCCTGTATCCTGGCACGTGAGGGTTCTCTTCCTGTATCCTGGCAGCGTGAGGGTTCTCTTCCTGTATCCTGGCAATGTCAGGTTTCTCTTCCCTGTATCCTGGCAATGTCCGGTTCTCTTCCTGTATCCTGGCAATATCAGGGTTCTCTTCCTGTATCCTGGCAACGTGAGGGTTCTCTTCCTGTATCCTGGCAATGTCAGGTTTCCTCTTCTTCCTGTATCTGGGCAATGTCAGGTTCTCTTCCTGTATCCTGGCAATGTCAGGGTTCTCTTCCCTGTATCCTGGCAACATGAGGGCCTCTTCCTGTATCCTGGCAACGTGAGGTCCTCTTCATGTATCCTGTCAACGGGAGGGTTCTCTTCCTGTATCCTGGCAACGTGGAGGGTTCTCTTCCTGTATCCTGTCAACGTGAGGGTTCTATTCCTGTATCCCGCAACGCGTGAGGTTCTCCTTCCTGTATCCTGTCAACGTGAGGTTCTCTTCCTGTATCCTGGCAATGTGAGGGTTCTCTTCCTGTATCCTGGCAACGTGAGGGTTCTCTTCCTGTATCCTGGCAACGTGAGGGTTCTCTTCCTGTATCCTGGCAACGTGAGGGTTCTCTTCCTGTATCCTGGCAACGTGAGGTTCTCTTCCTGTATCCTGGCAACGTGAGGGTTCTCTTCCAGTATCCTGTCAACGTGAGGTTCTCTTCCTGTATCCTGGCAATGTCAGGGTTCTCTTCCTGTATCCTGTCAACGTGAGGGTTCTCTTCCTGTATCCTGTCAACGTGAGGGTTCTCTTCCTGTATCCTGGCAACGTGAGGGTTCTCTTCCTGTATCCTGTCAACGTGGGGGTTATCTTCCTGTATCCTGTCAACGTGCGGTGCTGTCACTGTTGCCAAAGAGTTTGGCTCTCATAAAAAATTGGAGACCCGTTGCTTTGCTGTGCGCAGAATACACAATTGTGCTCTCATGATGTGTTTGATTAGATTTTCGCTTACAATTGCATTAATGTCAGAGTGATAAGAGGGACAATAGAGTGCTGAGTACCAGGCAGTCAACATGTTTGGTAGGCTACTAATGACCATCAGTAGCAACAGAGATTGGAGACGCCTAGTTAACGGGACTAAACGGTCACGTGGAAAATGACTGCCGTCATGACTCTTGACCGCCGGTGTGTCAATAATACGGTCAACGTAACAGCCCTAGTCTTCACAAGCCACAATAAATATGTATCTTCTTCCATTTCCCTCTGGCGTATGTCAAGGGGGTAAGCCATGGGCTGAGATCAGTTGGAAAATCTGCAGTTTAGGACAACTGAATATTATTATCATTTGTATTGTTTTACCTGCATATAATGGGATTTAAGTCATCTCAAACTCTGAAGATTAGGAAAAAGTTAAGCAGCATCGTGTTGTTTGTAGATATCGAAGATTTACATATTGCCATACACTGGCACTATCATTTCATATGAAGACTTCCCTATAGCTTCAGAGAGCATCTTAAAGCCTGTTTCTACAGATTGTCTGAAGAAATACAGAGCTCCTCTATGATGTTCTGTTGCAAGAGGGTATTGGTTACCCCCATGTGGAGCTACCCTGTGCCTGAGATCTGACAGTTCCTCTTCCAAGACTCCACCTGTGAGCCAGTGAGCTACCCTAACCACCACCACTGTCAAACTCCCATCCAAATGTCAGAGCTTATATTGAGCATAGTGACAAGGGTAACACAATGAAAGCAACTTTCGTCATAAATATAAATTACTACATTAATAACTGATGAGCTCTGATTTCAAAGTTCGTTGTACATGCAAATGTTTTTAGAAAGGGGAAACATTGCACCAAGTGTTATGTGTCATCCAAAATATAAATGTATAACCAGGTTGCTGATCCAGCACCATAACTATACATTGTTTATGACCTGTTGGTGACCCCGGATTTGAACATGTTTAATTTGACTTCTATTAATTTATATTATCCGCATAGGTCATAATTTGCATGATAAAGAGTTTCCTGTGAGAATCCTCTGTTGTTCTGAAGACGTTCAGTGAAAAAGAGATTGTATATTTATACTTCATACACTTGGATCAAAGGTTATTGTCACTGTTAAATAATTGCATCCTGCTGTTAGTGGCATTCCCAAAGCAGCATGTGTAATGTGCTGTCATTGTCTCGTACTGAGCACCAAGCAGCATGTGTAATGTGTTTTCATTGTCTCGTACTGAGCACCAGGCAGCATGTGTAATGTGCTGTCATTGTCTCGTACTGAGCACCAAGCAGCATGTGCAATGTGCTGTCATTGTCTCGTACTGAGCACCAAGCAGCATGTGTAATGTGCTGTCATTGTCTCGTACTGAGCACCAGGCAGCATGTGCAATGTGTTTTCATTGTCTCGTACTGAGCACCAAGCAGCATGTGCAATGTGCTGTCATTGTCTCGTACTGAGCACCAGGCAGCATGTGCAATGTGTTTTCATTGTCTCGTACTGAGCACCAGGCAGCATGTGCAATGTGTTTTCATTGTCTCGTACTGAGCACCAAGCAGCATGTGTAATCTGTTTTCATTGTCTCGTACTGAGCACCAAGCAGCATGTGTAATCTGTTTTCATTGTCTCGTACTGACCACCAAGCAGCATGAGTAATCTGTTTTCATTGTCTCGTACTGAGCACCAAGCAGCATGTGTAATCTGTTTTCATTGTCTCGTACTGAGCACCAAGCAGCATGTGTAATCTGTTTTCATTGTCTAGTACTGAGCACCAAGCAGCATGTGTAATCTGTTTTCATTGTCTCGTACTGAGCACCAAGCAGCATGTGTAATCTGTTTTCATTGTCTCGTACTGAGCACCAAGCAGCATGTGTAATCTGTTTTCATTGTCTCGTACTGAGCACCAAGCAGCATGTGTAATGTGCTATCATTGCATTGAACTGAGCACCAAGGAGCATGAATAATGTGCTATCATTGTATCTTACTGAGCACCAAGTATAATATAGTTTTTGCTTTTATAGAAAAAGTGCAACCTCTTTTGTTCACATGACAGTTTAGCAGATGTGTGGAAACATGGGCAGAACATAGTGTAAAAGGCGAGTGGTTTGTCTGTGCAGATTGAGATAGCCCGAGGTTGATAGCACAATAGTTCAACCATACAACTGTGTTTTTCCACAGTTCACACTATAATGTGCTTCTTCCTGCAAGGTTCCACACAGCTGACTTCCTGCGGATAGTAAAGTCAAACCTAAACTGATCTTAGCTGTATGCCCAGTCTTATGACTAAGTCAAACAAAGACAAGTTTGTTTTAGCTCAGAAAAACCCCTAGCATATAACAAGAGACTTCTTTGATATAGGGGGCGCTCTTTTAATTTTTGGATAAAAAACCTTCCCGTTTTAAACAAGATATGTTGTCACGAAAAGATGCTCGACTATGCATATAATTGACAGCTTTGGAAAGAAAACACTCTGACGTTTCCAAAACTGCAAAGATATTGTCTGTGAGTGCCACAGAACTAATGCTACAGGCGAAACCAAGATGAAATTTCATACAGGAAATGCCCCAGATTTTGAACGCGCTGTGTTCCAATGTCTCCTTATATGGCTGTGAATGCGCCAGGAATGAGCCTACACTTTCTGTCGTTTCCCCAAGGTGTCCGCAGCATTGTGATGTATTTGTAGGCATATCATTGGAAGCTTGACCATAAGAGACTACATTAACCAGGTGTCCGCTTGGTGTCCTCCGTCGAGATTATTGCGCAATTATTGCGTGTACATGACCAAGAACATTTGATTTTCATTTTATTATGTAATTTTCAACAACTTTTCTTCCCTTTTGAGACTGAGCCTCAATCTAATAGAAAATTACTTACAAGCGTTTTCAGTAAACAAACATTAGCATGAAGGAAAAATGAAGACTGTGTTACACTTTGTGCATTACAATTGTAAATGCCATCTGTTGTCTTTGAGTTTCAAGCCTTCACATAGTGCAATTCAATCGCAGAAGGGGAAAGAAACATGTGAATTAATAAACATCAGTACATACTTCATCGCCAAACTACACTTATAATAAGCTACAAATCAACTAATTAAATAGTGTAGCTCCCACAACACCAAATATTGACTGAACCCATCCAACGGGATTCCATAGCGTTGTCTGGTCATTTGCTGAGCTCTTTCAGATGTCATAGTCAAGTTGCCCTCACTTTTGGGTACGAATGTACAGCAACCTATCATTTTGCACACTCTTATACATTCTGTCTAAAACACATACCCCCTTATGTACTGAGCCTACGGTTACAAATACATTTGCACATAAATCATTCTTTCTATCTAACCCATTAACAAGTTAGTCACTACTGCTAGTCCACTTACATAGTTACACTTACATAAACATAAAAAAAACATGCTCAAGTCTTCAATGCTCCACGTTGAGTCTATCACTCAATTTAAAGAACCTCAATGTAGCACACATCGATACGGCGAGAATGTACATTTACAAACAGTATATTTCCCACATTAACACTCCTGCTGTGTTTGTTCTGGTCGAATTGGACCGATTTACAAGTTTTCTCTGAAAAACATAATTCATTTAATCTGACTGTCATAAGGTTCCATGACTTTGTCCACACAGGGCATCTGAACACACAAAATACAATTAGATGATTTTTATTACATTTTTGGTGTTTTATTTTAACTTTTGTACCCCTGTGGTGTTCCCGGTCAAAAATGACCAGTCATTACAAATGAATGGGTGAGACTACAATTAGTGTATAAAAATTGAGTTCAGGCAAATGCCTATTCATCAGATAGACACACTTCCTCTCCCAAATGACCCCAAATGCATGTATGTTTGAGCACTCACACACACACACACACACCTAAATTCCCTTCTTGTCTTCTATGGAAACCCCCACGGGAACCTTTCGCCAATATAATTTACCCCCCACAGGAACCACCCCTGTTGGCATTCTCACAAACAATTGTAACTTTCTTTCATTAATATATAGAACTTTTCTTGCAGCTCTGGTATATTAAGCTTTTTCGAGGACTTGCTCACAATTCATTCTGTGGCAGCACAATGACAAAACAATATACTGTATGTGAGGCTCTTGATCATATATTTGATCATGGCACTGGTGAGGAGAGAGTCCTTGTTAAATTTGACACAAAGTAGCATGTGATAAATAACACAATAAGTTTCATCGGAGTATTTGTTATAGTCAAAATAATCCGTAAATTTTTCTTTTTAAACTCAAAAAACGAGTTGTATGAGCTCAGGTCAATGAGGCCTAGAGGCCATAAATAGCAAATAGAAGTTCAAAACCTGTAATGTTCACAAGAACATAAGTTGATAAAAAATATCTAACACAACTTTAGGTGATAATATGTCTTATTATGGACTTATAATCAGCTTTAATGGGCATTTTGGACCGGGAACACAGAATTAATTCTCTGATTTCTCTACATGCTCACTCCACATGGAATCACGTCACACTCCCGAAAGAAAAGGCAGTTGAAACCTGTCTACAGGTTGCTGGCTCTGACTCAGCTCTCACGGTAGATGTGGTGCAGGACTATACTGAAAACCACTGTTGCCATTATTTCAGCTGGTTGGGGAGGGGGGTTGAAGTTGAGGTTCACACTGTTCTTAGTCAAATGATTCCTTCCATGCATCTAGATACCACGTGACCCTTTTCAGGAAACAAGGCAGGTCACTGCTTCACAGAGGAACCGTTTGAACGTATAATAGAGTCTCTATTTGAGCTGGTGAGTATGTGTTGGTATCATTGGTATCATCACTTACCGACCCACTATCATCCAGAAGGCGAGATCAGTACAGGTGCATCAAAGCTGTGACCGAGAGACAGAACGACAGATTCTATGTCAAGGCCATCAGACTGTTAATCAGCCATCAGTAACATTGAGTGGCTGCGGCGAACATACTGACTCAAATCTCTAGCCACTTTAATAATTAAAAATGGGATGTAATAAATGTATCCTCTTGAAGCTAGGGGGCGCTATTTTTATGTTTGGATAAGAACGTTCTAAAGGTACACGGCCTATTTATCAAGACCAGATGCCAGAATATGCATATAATTGACAGATTAGGATAGAAAACACTCTAAAGTTTCCAAAACTGTCAAAATATTGTCTGAGTATAACATAACTGATATTGCAGGCGAAACCCTGAGAAAAAAATCTATCCAGGAAGTGGCTTTTATTTTGAAAACTCCATGTTCCATAGCCTCCCGTTGCTCCATTTAAAGGGATTTTAAAGGGATATCAACCAGATTCCCTTCCCTATTGCTTCCTCAAGGTGTCAACAGTCTTCAGACATAGTTTCAGGCTTAGAAAAATGAGCCAGAACGATAATATCGCTTCAAGTGGTCACATGAGTTTTGCTCGCGCAACAGAGTTTGGATAGGTATTGCTTTTCCATCCCCTACTCTGAAAGACATTTGTGGTTGATATATTATCGATCATATATTTTAAAAACCACCTGAGGATTGATTAAAAAAAACGTTTGACATGTTTCTGTGGACATTACGGATATTAAAATAATCTTTATGGAACAAAAGGAACATTTGTTGTGTAACTGAGAGTCTCCTCATTGAAAACATCCAAAGTTCTTCAAGGGTAAATGATTTTATTTGAATGCTTTACTTGTTTTTGTGAAAATGTTGCCTGCTGAATGCTAAGCTAATGCTATGCTAGCTATCAATACTCTTACACAAATGCTTGTGTACCTATGGTTGAAAAGCATATTTTGAAAATCTGAGATGACAGTGTTGTTAACAAAAGGCTAACCTTGTGAGCCAATATATTTATTTCATTTCATTTGCGATTTTCATGAATAGTTGAACGTTGCGTTATGCTAATGAGCTTGAGGCTATGATTACGCTCCCGGATACGGGATTGCTCGACGCTAGGGGTTAACATCAGCTAACCATGTGTATGTGACCAATAAAACTGTTTTTTATTTGATTTAAAGAGATGGGTGCAGCTAAATC
>NW_027014475.1:0-13450 GCF_036934945.1 Oncorhynchus masou masou | reverse complement strand
CACCACCAATACTACCACCACCATCCCCACCACCACCAATTCTACCATAACCACCAAAACTACCATCACCACCATCACCACCACCATCACCACCACCTTCTCCACCTCCACCAGGAGACAGACAGACAGTAGACTAGAGGACAGTTAAGACTGGCTGGAGACAGACAGACAGAAGACTAGAGGACAGTTAAGACTGGCTGGAGACAGACAGAAAGTAGACTAGAGGACAGTTAAGACTAGCTGGAGACAGACAGACAGTAGACTAGAGGACAGTTAAGACTAGCTGGAGACAGACAGCCAGTAGACTAGAGGACAACTAAGACTGGCTGGAGACAGACAGACAGTAGACTAGAGGACAGTTAAGACTGGCTGGAGACAGACAGACAGTAGACTAGAGGACAGTTAAGACTGGCTGGAGACAGACACACAGTAGACTAGAGGACAGTTAAGACTAGCTGGAGACAGACAGACAGTAGACTAGAGGTCAATTAAGACTGGCTGGAGACAGACAGACAGTAGACTAGAGGACAGTTAAGACTGGCTGGAGACAGACAGTAGACTACAGGACAGTTAAGACTGGCTGGAGACAGACAGACTGTAGAGTCATTTTGGTTTGTGCACCCAACACCTTTCAGGGCCCACAGCACTCTGGGTCCATAGCAAGGCCACCCAACACCTTTCAGAACCCACAACACTCTGTCCATAGTGGTACACCCAACAGAACCACAGCACTCTGGTCCATAGTGGTACACCCAACACCTTTCAGAACCCACAGCACTCTGGTCCATAGTGGTACACCCAACACCTTTCAGGCCCACAGCACTCTGGTCCATAGTGGTACACCCAACACCTTTCAGGGACCCACAACACTCTGGTCCATAGTGGTACACCCAACACCTTTCAGGACCCACAGCACTCTGGTCCATAGTGGTACACCAACCTTTCCAGGCCCACAGGGACTCTGGTCCATAGTGGTACACCCAAACACCTTTCAGGGCCCACAGCACTCTGGTCCATAGTGGTTGCCCAAACACCTTTCAGGGCCCACAGGACTCTGGTCCATAGTGGTACACCCAACACCAGGGCCCACAGCACTCTGGTCCATAGTGGTACCACCCAACACCTTTCAGAACCCACAGCACTCTGGTCCATAGTGGTACACCCAACACCTTTCAGGGCCCACAGCACTCTGTCCATAGTGGTACACCTAACACCTTTCAGGGCCCACAGCACTCTGGTCCATAGTGGTACACCCAACACCTTTCAGGGCCCACAGCACTCTGGTCCATAGTGGTACACCCAACACCTTTCAGAACCTAGCACTCTGGTCCATAGTGGTACACCCAACACCTTTCAGAACCCCCACAGCACTCTGGTCCATAGTGGTACACCCAACACCTTTCAGGGCCCACAGCACTCTGGTCCATAGTGGTACACCCAACACCTTTCAGGACCCACAACACTCTGTCCATAGTGGTACACCCAACACCTTTCAGAACCCACAGCACTCTGGTCCATAGTGGTACACCCAACACCTTTCAGAACCCACAGCACTCTGGTCCATAGTGGTACACCCAACACCTTTCAGAACCCACAGCACTCTGGTCCATAGTGGTACACCCAACACCTTTCAGGGCCCACAGCACTCTGGTCCATAGTGGTACACCCAACACCTTTCAGGACCCACAACACTCTGGTCCATAGTGGTACACCCAACACCTTTCAGGGCCCACAGCACTCTGGTCCATAGTGGTACACCCAACACCTTTCAGGGCCCACAGCACTCTGGTCCATAGTGGTACACCGAACACCTTTCAGGACCCACAGCACTCTGGTCCATAGTGGTACACCCAACACCTTTCAGAACCCACAGCACTCTGGTCCATAGTGGTACACCCAACACCTTTCAGGGCCCACAGCATTCTGGTCCATAGTGGTACACCCAACACCTTTCAGGACCCACAACACTCTGGTCCACAGTGGTACACCCAACACCTTTCAGGGCCCACAGCACTCTGGTCCATAGTGGTACACCCAACACCTTTCAGGGCCCACAGCATTCTGGTCCATAGTGGTACACCCAACACCTTTCAGGGCCCACAACACTCTGGTCCATAGTGGTACACCCAACACCTTTCAGGGCCCACAGCACTCTGGTCCATAGTGGTACACCCAACACCTTTCAGAACCCACAGCACTCTGGTCCATAGTGGTACACCCAACACCTTTCAGGACCCACAGCACTCTGGTCCATAGTGGTACACCCAACACCTTTCAGAACCCACAGCACTCTGGTCCATAGTGGTACACCCAACACCTTTCAGAACCCACAGCACTCTGGTCCATAGTGGTACACCCAACACCTTTCAGAACCCACAGCACTCTGGTCCATAGTGGTACACCCAACACCTTTCAGGGCCCACAGCACTCTGGTCCATAGTGGTACACCCAACACCTTTCAGAACCCACAGCACTCTGGTCCATAGTGGTGGACCCAACACCTTTCAGAACCCACAGCACTCTGGTCCATAGTGGTACACCCAACACCTTTCAGGAACACAGCACTCTGGTCCATAGTGGTACACCCAACACCTTTCAGGACCCACAGCACTCTGGTCCATAGTGGTACACCCAACACCTTTCAGAACCCACAGCACTCTGGTCCATAGTGGTACACCCAACACCTTTCAGGACCCACAGCACTCTGGTCCATAGTGGTACACCCAACACCTTTCAGAACCCACAGCACTCTGGTCCATAGTGGTACACCCAACACCTTTCAGGGCCCACAGCACTCTGGTCCATAGTGGTACACCCAACACCTTTCAGGACCCACAGCACTCTGGTCCATAGTGGTACACCGAACACCTTTCAGGACCCACAGCACTCTGGTCCATAGTGGTACACCCAACACCTTTCAGAACCCACAGCACTCTGGTCCATAGTGGTACACCCAACACCTTTCAGAACCCACAGCACTCTGGTCCATAGTGGTACACCCAACACCTTTCAGGACCCACAGCACTCTGGTCCATAGTGGTACACCCAACACCTTTCAGAACCCACAGCACTCTGGTCCACAGTGGTACACCCAACACCTTTCAGGACCCACAACACTCTGGTCCACAGTGGTACACCCAACACCTTTCAGGACCCACAACACTCTGGTCCACAGTGGTACTCTCTCGGTAACTGAGTTCCATTAAGGCTGGCTGGGGTGTTGTTTTCCTTAATTTACATAACGACAGGAAAGGCAGGAGTCAGGGCATTTTTTTCTCAGTAATGTCCCTCAGTCTCCGCTAGACTATATGCTATGTACTATATACTATATACTCAGTAATGTCCCTAATGTCCCTCAGTCTCCTCTAGACTATATACTATGTACTATATACTCAGTAATGTCCCTAATGTCCCTCAGTCTCTGCTAGACTATATACTATATACTATATACTCAGTAATGTCCCTCAGTCTCCACTAGACTATATACTATATACTATATACTCAGTAATGTCCCTAATGTCCCTCAGTCTCCGCTAGACTATATACTATATACTCCTACATACTTAAAGATTCCCTTTACCTTCAAACAGCTCTTAGTCCGCACACACACATACACACACACGCGCGCACGCATGCACGCACACACACACACCAACGCACGCACAAACGCACGCACACACACACACACGCACGCACGCACGCACGCACGCACAAACGCACGCACAAACGCACGCACACACACACACACACACACACACACACACACACACACACACACACACACACACACACACACACACACACACACACACACACACACACACACACACACACACACACACACACACACACAGAGAGAGAGAGAGAGAGAGAGTCTGGCACACTAGGTGTTAAAGATAAAGCATTCTGGCCTGGGGGTGGTGATGACAACAGGCCCTGAATATAATGAGTCTAAAGGAAAGGAGGGAGGAATGAGAAGAGGTGGGATGATGCATATATAAAAAGAGGGAGGAGAAGAGGAGAGGAAACAAATGATGGGCCTCTCCCTAAATCCTTCATTCTGCACCAGGCTCCTGATTGGAGTGGCTTGACTGTGCACTCAGCCGTGACTTAACAACTAATCCGCTTTCTAAGTTATTATTTATCTTTGGGAAAGTTTGTCAAACTCGGGCTTTGATTTTTTCCCCACCGTGATTTCCCTCTTGTGGCTCGCTCTCGCACATGCTACCAAACATCATTTATGACTGCCTCTGGTCCTGATGACAGATTATTACAAGTAGAATTTGTTCTTTACCGGCAGGATCACCCCGGTGGGAATTGGGGAGCTATTGCTCCTCTGAGGAGAGAAACGAAGGTCTCTTACCAGGTCTCTCCTACTAATAGACCTTTCTTCTCCTTCTGTTGCATCATGGAGGGTGAGGAGGAGACTAATGATTTGGATTGAGTGTGGCGGCCGTCACGTGGTCTGTGCTCTGTCCCAAATGGCACCCTATTCTCCTCACCATAGGGCTCGGGTCAAAAGTAGTGCACTACATAGGGACGAGGGAGCCGTTCATGATGCGAGCCTGGAAAGCATCAGTGGAAGATACAAGAGGTTAACTTCCTCCCTGTGGAGCTCTGTATTGGATTGTTTAGCAGCATAATGTTAATAATAATAATGTTTTTGTCATAGACGTCACCGCGGTAAAACAGCGGTACCCACGGCAGAGAGAAGGAGAGGGGAGGGAGACAAGGAGAGGGATGGAGAGAGAGGGGAGGGAGAGAAGGAGAGGGATGGAGAGAGAGCGAGAGAGAGCGAGATAGGGGGAGATGGAGAGAGAGAACAAGAGGGGAAAGAGAGAGGGAGAGAGAGAGAGGGAGAGAGAGATGAAGAGAGAAAAAGATAGCCAATAAAACCCTTTGAATTGAATTGAAAAAGAAAGTCACACTCTTATAAAAAAGGGTTCCAAAAGGGTTCTATGGCTGTCCCCATAGGAGGGACCCTTTTGGGTTCCAGGTAGAACTCTTTTGGGTTCCATGTACCATGTTCTACTTGGAACCAAAAAGGGTTCTACCTGGAACCAAAAAGGGTTCTTCAAACGGTTCTCCAATGGGGACAGCCAAATTGACATTTTAGGTTCTAGAGAGCACTTTTTTTTTTCTAAGAGTGCAGAGAGAAGTGGAGAGGAGAAGGGGTCCATGGAGGGATATGAAGAGTATGTGGGAAGAGGAGGAGAGAAAAGGAGAAGAGGACAGGGAGATGCAGAGCAGGAGAGAAAAGGAGAAGAGGACAGGGAGAGGCAGAGGAGGAGAGAAAAGGAGAAGAGGACAGAGAGAGGCAAAGGAGGAGAGAAAAGGAGAAGAGGACAGAGAGAGGCAGAGCAGGAGAGAAAAGGATGAGAGGACAGGGAGAGGCAGAGGAGGAGAGAAAAGGAGAAGAGGACACAGGGAGAGGCAAAGGAGGAGAGAAAAGGAGAAGAGGACACGGGGAGAGGCAGAGCAGGAGAGAAAAGGAGGAGAGGACACAGGGAGATGCAGAGGAGGAGAGAAAAGGAGAAGAGGACAGGGAGATGCAGAGCAGGAGAGAAAAGGAGGAGAGGACATGGAGAGGCAGAGCAGGAGAGAAAAGGAGGAGAGGACACAGGGAGAGGGAGAGCAGGAGAGAAAAGGAGAGGACAGGGAGAGGCAGAGCAGGAGATTAAAGGAGGAGAGGACACAGGGAGAGGCAGAGCAGGAGAGAAAAGGAGGAGAGGACAGGGAGAGGCAGAGCAGGAGAGAAAAGGAGAAGAGGACAGGGAGATGCAGAGCAGGAGAGAAAAGGATGAGAGGACACAGGGAGAGGCAGAGCAGGAGAGAAAAGGAGGAGAGGACACAGGGAGAGGCAGAGCAGGAGAGAAAAGGAGGAGAGGACAGGGAGATGCAGAGGAGGAGAGAAAAGGAGGAGAGGACATGGAGAGGCAGAGCAGGAGAGAAAAGGAGGAGAGGACACAGGGAGAGGCAGAGCAGGAGAGAAAAGGAGGAGAGGACACAGGGAGAGGGAGAGCAGGAGAGAAAAGGAGGAGAGGACAGGGAGATGCAGAGCAGGAGAGAAAAGGAGGAGAGGACACAGGGAGATGCAGAGCAGGAGAGAAAAGGAGGAGAGGACAGGGAGAGGCAGAGCAGGAGAGAAAAGGAGGAGAGGACAGGGAGATGCAGAGGAGGAGAGAAAAGGAGGAGAGGACAGGGAGATGCAGAGCAGGAGAGAAAAGGAGGAGAGGACACAGGGAGAGGCAGAGCAGGAGAGAAAAGGAGAGGACAGGGAGAGGCAGAGCAGGAGAGAAAAGGAGGAGAGGACAGGGAGAGGCAGAGCAGGAGAGAAAAGGAGGAGAGGACATGGAGAGGCAGAGCAGGAGAGAAAAGGAGGAGAGGACACGGAGAGGGAGAGCAGGAGAGAAAAGGAGAGGACAGGGAGAGGCAGAGCAGGAGATTAAAGGAGGAGAGGACACAGGGAGAGGCAGAGCAGGAGAGAAAAGGAGGAGAGGACAGGGAGAGGCAGAGCAGGAGAGAAAAGGAGAAGAGGACAGGGAGATGCAGAGCAGGAGAGAAAAGGATGAGAGGACACAGGGAGAGGCAGAGCAGGAGAGAAAAGGAGGAGAGGACACAGGGAGAGGCAGAGCAGGAGAGAAAAGGAGGAGAGGACAGGGAGATGCAGAGGAGGAGAGAAAAGGAGGAGAGGACATGGAGAGGCAGAGCAGGAGAGAAAAGGAGGAGAGGACACAGGGAGAGGCAGAGCAGGAGAGAAAAGGAGGAGAGGACACAGGGAGAGGGAGAGCAGGAGAGAAAAGGAGGAGAGGACAGGGAGATGCAGAGCAGGAGAGAAAAGGAGGAGAGGACACAGGGAGATGCAGAGCAGGAGAGAAAAGGAGGAGAGGACAGGGAGAGGCAGAGCAGGAGAGAAAAGGAGGAGAGGACAGGGAGATGCAGAGGAGGAGAGAAAAGGAGGAGAGGACAGGGAGATGCAGAGCAGGAGAGAAAAGGAGGAGAGGACACAGGGAGAGGCAGAGCAGGAGAGAAAAGGAGAGGACAGGGAGAGGCAGAGCAGGAGAGAAAAGGAGGAGAGGACAGGGAGAGGCAGAGCAGGAGAGAAAAGGAGGAGAGGACATGGAGAGGCAGAGCATTAGAGAAAAGGAGGAGAGGACACAGGGAGAGGGAGAGCAGGAGAGAAAAGGAGAGGACAGGGAGAGGCAGAGCAGGAGAGAAAAGGAGGAGAGGACAGGGAGAGGCAGAGCAGGAGAGAAAAGGAGGAGAGGACATGGAGATGCAGAGCAGGAGAGAAAAGGATGAGAGGACACAGGGAGAGGCAGAGCAGGAGAGAAAAGGAGGAGAGGACAGGGAGAGGCAGAGCAGGAGAGAAAAGGAGGAGAGGACAGGGAGAGGCAGAGCAGGAGAGAAAAGGGTGAGAGGACACAGGGGGAGGCAGAGCAGGAGAGAAAAGGAGGAGAGGACACAGGGAGAGGCAGATCATGAGAGAAAAGGAGGAGAGGACAGGGAGAGGCAGAGCAGGAGAGAAAATGAGGAGAGGACAGGGAGAGGCAGAGCAGGGGAGAAAAGGAGGAGAGGACAGGGAGAGGCAGAGCAGGAGAGAAAAGGATGAGAGGACAGGGGGAGGCAGAGCAGGAGAGAAAAGGATGAGAGGACAGGGGGAGGCAGAGCAGGGGAGAAAAGGATGAGAGGACAGGGGGAGGCAGAGCAGGGGAGAAAAGGAGGAGAGGACACAGGGAGAGGCAGAGCAGGGGAGAAAAGGAGGAGAGGACAGGGAGAGGCAGAGCAGGAGAGAAAAGGATGAGAGGACAGGGGGAGGCAGAGCAGGAGAGAAAATGAGGAGAGGACAGGGAGAGGCAGAGCAGGGGAGAAAAGGATGAGAGGACAGGGAGAGGCAGAGCAGGAGAGAAAAGGATGAGAGGACAGGGGGAGGCAGAGCAGGGGAGAAAAGGATGAGAGGACAGGGGAAGGCAGAGCAGGAGAGAAAAGGATGAGAGGACAGGGGGAGGCAGAGCAGGGGAGAAAAGGATTAGAGGACAGGGGAAGGCAGAGCAGGAGAGAAAAGGATGAGAGGACAGGGGAAGGCAGAGCAGGGGAGAAAAGGATGAGAGGACAGGGGAAGGCAGAGCAGGAGAGAAAAGGATGAGAGGACAGGGGGAGGCAGAGCAGGGGAGAAAAGGATGAGAGGACAGGGGAAGGCAGAGCAGGAGAGAAAAGGATGAGAGGACAGGGGAAGGCAGAGCAGGGGAGAAAAGGATGAGAGGACAGGGGGAGGCAGAGCAGGAGAGAAAAGGATGAGAGGACAGGGGAAGGCAGAGCAGGGGAGAAAAGGATGAGAGGACAGGGGGAGGCAGAGCAGGGGAGAAAAGGATGAGAGGACAGGGGGAGGCAGAGCAGGGGAGAAAAGGATGAGAGGACAGGGGGAGGCAGGCAAAGAAAGTAGGGTAATGACAGGTGCACAGTGAGCAAAGAGGAAGGAGGTTATTTTTAATATGTAGGAGGACAGATTTAGTGTAAGATGTGAGTGACACAATGCGCAAACCCATGCGCACACACACACTTTACCCCCACATCCTCCCCCCACCACAACCCCACCCCCCATACACTCTCCCTCATCCCCCTCTCCCCTTCTCCCACACCCCACCCCCACGCTATCTCTCTCTCCCCCCCACTCACCCTCCACCCCACTCTCCCTCACACCAGCCCAGACACTAAAAGAAGAGAGATGTTAGTTCCATTCACCTGATGGCCGTTTGGAGCTCCCAGCATGCCTCTGCAGAGAGAGAGAACCAGAGGGGAGTCACAGCGCAGCTGAGAGCCTCGGCTTAATCTTATGCATCATTAAGCACTCAGCGGCAAGCCAGCACTGTTCATATACATCATCCACGCTTAATAAACATAATGATGACATAAGATGTAATTCTAGATGAATTTTCATTTTATAGGGAAATGGAGAATTCCTTGTGGAAAGGGAAAGGGAAGGGGAGAGAGAAAAATAAAAATAAAGTAAATTATCGGGGAAGTACAAAATAAATTATTTTTTTCATAGCTAGAGGAGATGAATGTAGGTGTTTTGTTGGTGGTGGGGATAGTGATGGTGTAACCAGGCTGAGGTGGTGGCGGTGGGGATAGTGATGGTGCAACCAGGCTGAGGTGGTGGTGGGGATAGTGGTGGTGTAACCAGGCTGAGGTGGTGGTGGTGGGGATAGTGATGGTGTAACCAGGCTGAGGTGGTGGTGGGGATAGTGGTGGTGTAACCAGGCTGAGGTGGTGGTGGTGGGGATACTGATGGTGTAACCAGGCTGAGGTAGTGGTGGGGGGGATAGTGATGGTGTAACCAGGCTGAGGTAGTGGTGGGGGGATAGTGATGGTGTAACCAGGCTGAGGTGGTGGCGGTGGGGATAGTGGTGGTGTAACCAGGCTGAGGTGGTGGGGATAGTGATGGTGTAACCAGGCTGAGGTGGTGGTGGGGATAGTGGTGGTGTAACCAGGCTGAGGTGGTGGTGGTGGGGATAGTGATGGTGTAACCAGGCTGAGGTGGTGGTGGTGGGGATAGTGGTGGTGTAACCAGGCTGAGGTGGTGGTGGGGATACTGATGGTGTAACCAGGCTGAGGTGGTGGTGGTGGGGATAGTGATGGTGTAACCAGGCTGAGGTGGTGGTGGTGGGGATTGTGGTGGTGTAACCAAGCTGAGGTGGTGGTGGTGGGGATAGTTGTGGTGTAACCAAGCTGAGGTGGTGGTGGTGGGGATAGTGGTGGTGTAACCAAGCTGAGGTGGTGGTGGTGGGGATAGTTGTGGTGTAACCAAGCTGAGGTGGTGGTGGTGGGGATAGTGATGGTGTAACCAGGTGAGGTGGTAGTGGTGGGGATAGTGGTGGTGTAACCAGGCTGAGGTGGTGGTGGTGGGGATAGTGATGGTGTAACCAGGCTGAGGTGGTCGTGGTGTTGGGGATAGTGATGGTGTAACCAGGCTGAGGTGGTCGTGGTGTTGGGGATAGTGGTGGTGTAACCAGGCTGAGGTGGTGGTGGTGGGGATAGTGATGGTGTAACCAGGCTGAGGTGATGGTGGTGGGGATAGTGATGGTGTAACCAGGTGAGGTAGTGGTGGTGGGGATAGTGATGGTGTAACCAGGTGAGGTAGTGGTGGTGGGGATAGTGATGGTGTAACCAGGCTGAGGTGGTGGTGGTGGGGATAGTGATGGTGTAACCAGGCTGAGGTGATGGTGGTGGGGATAGTGATGGTGTAACCAGGCTGAGGTGATGGTGGTGGGGATAGTGATGGTGTAACCAGGCTGAGGTGGTGGTGGGGATAGTGGTGGTGTAACCAGGTGAGGTAGTGGTGGTGGGGATAGTGATGGTGTAACCAGGTGAGGTAGTGGTGGTGGGGATAGTGATGGTGTAACCAGGCTGAGGTGATGGTGGTGGGGATAGTGATGGTGTAACCAGGTGAGGTAGTGGTGGGGGGGATAGTGATGGTGTAACCAGGTGAGGTAGTGGTGGTGGGGATAGTGATGGTGTAACCAGGTGAGGTGTTGGTGGTGGGGATAGTGATGGTGTAACCAGGTGAGGTGTTGGTGGTGGGGATAGTGATGGTGTAACCAGGCTGAGGTGGTGGTGGTGGGGATAGTGGTGGCGTTAC
The DNA here is from genome assembly GCF_036934945.1 of Oncorhynchus masou masou. Lineage (NCBI taxonomy): Eukaryota > Metazoa > Chordata > Actinopteri > Salmoniformes > Salmonidae > Oncorhynchus > Oncorhynchus masou. The sequence continues at coordinate 2,811 of NW_027014475.1, read as the reverse complement.
CAGGCTGTAATACCTACTGTATCCCCTGACACAATGTTCAGTAATACCTACTGTATCAGCCCTCTGACACAACGTTCAGTAATACCTACTGTATCCTCTGACACAATGTTCAGTAATACCTACTGTATCCTCTGACACAATGTTCAGTAATACCTACTGTATCCTCTGACACAATGTTCAGTAATACCTACTGTATCAGCCCTCTGACACAACGTTCAGTAATACCTACTGTATCCTCTGACACAATGTTCAGTAATACCTACTGTATCCTCTGACACAATGTTCAGTAATACCTACTGTATCCTCTGACACAATGTTCAGTAATACCTACTGTATCAGCCCTCTGACACAATGTTCAGTAATACCTACTGTATCCTCTGACACAACGTTCAGTAATACCTACTGTATCCTCTGACACAATGTTCAGTAATACCTACTGTATCCTCTGACACAATGTTCAGTAATACCTACTGTATCCTCTGACACAATGTTCAGTGTTACCGACTGTATATGAGTGATAAACAGGTAGCACTGTACAACAACAGTCTTTTCCTCTGAAAGTATGCAATATGCAATGTCTAAGTGAACAATGCATCATACATGGAAAACCTAATTCATTTTGTTATAAAGTGAATTTGTTTGACTGTGTTCAGGAGGTCTTGGTTGCCTGCGTGTTTTGAGGAGTAATGAGAGGTTCAGACCTCAGCAAGTTTGGAGGTAGTGGACCATGCAAGCCAGTATGCCAGTGGGTGAGCCAAGTCTCTGGGATGTAGGGATCATTACCAGTCTACCTCCTCTTCCCTCCTTCCTCTCCTCCTGCCTCTCCCTCCTCGCTCCTCTCTCTCCTCCCTCCTCCCTCATCCCTCTCCTCCCTCCTCTCCCTCCTTGCTCCTCTCCTCCCTCCTCCCTCATCCCTCTCCCCCCTCCTCTCCCTCCTTGCTCCTCTCCCCCTCCTCCCTCCCTCACCTCCCTCCTCTCCCTCCTCGCTCCTCTCTCCCTCCTCAGTCCTCTCTCTCCTCCCTCCTCTCTCTCCTCCTTCGTCTCTCTCCTCTGTCCTTCTTTCTCCCTCCTCTCTTTCTCCTCCCTCCTCTCTCTCCTCCCTCCTCTCTCCCTCCTCTATCTCCCTCCTCCCTCCTCCCTCTTCCCTCCTCTCTCTCCTCCCTCCTCTCTCTCCTCCCTCCTCCCTCATCCCTCTCCTCCCTCCTCTCCCTCCTTGCTCCTCTCCCCCTCCTCCCTCACCTCCCTCCTCTCCCTCCTCGCTCCTCTCTCCCTCCTCAGTCCTCTCTCTCCTCCCTCCTCTCTCTCCTTCATTCTCTCCCTCCTTGCTCCAGTCTCTCTCTCCTCCCTCCTATTCCTCCTCCTTCCTCTCGCTCCTCTCTCCCTCCTATCCCTCCCCCTTCCTCTCTCTCCTCTCTCCTTCTTTCTCCCTCCTTTCTTTCTCCTCCCTCCTCTCTCTTCTCCCTCCTCTCTCCCTCCTCTATCTCCCTCCTCCCTCCTCCCTCTTCCCTCCTCTCTCTCCTCCCTCCTCTCTCCCTCCCCCTTCATATCTCTCTCTCTCTCTCTCTCTCTTTCTCTCTCTCTCTCGCTCTGTCAGTCTGATCTTTTGTCTGTGGGTCTTTATGTCTGTGAGCCTGTCTGTGGGTCTGTTTGTCTGTCTGTCTGTAATAAATCTGAAATGAGCATCCACGAAAATATGGAAGACCTGACCACACTAACCCACCTTAATGATAGAAGACCTGACCATACTAACCCACCTTAATGACAGAAGACCTGACCATACTAACCCACCTTAATGATAGAAGACCTGACCATACTAACCCACCTTAATGATAGAAGACCTGACCATACTAACCCACCTTAATGATAGAAGACCTGACCATACTAACCCACCTTAATGATAGAAGACCTGACCATACTAACCCACCTTAATGATAGAAGACCTGACCATACTAACCCACCTTAATGATAGAAGACCTGACCATACTAACCCACCTTAATGATAGAAGACCTGACCATACTCACCCACCTTAATGATAGAAGACCTGACCATACTAACCCACCTTAATGATAGAAGACCTGACCATACTCACCCACCTTAATGATAGAAGACCTGACCATACTCACCCACCTTAATGATAGAAGACCTGACCATACTAACCCACCTTAATGATAGAAGACCTGACCATACTCACCCACCTTAATGATAGAAGACCTGACCATACTAACCCACCTTAATGATGGAAGACCTGACCATACTCACCCACCTTAATGATAGAAGACCTGACCATACTCACCCACCTTAATGATAGAAGACCTGACCATACTAACCCACCTTAATGATGGAAGACCTGACCATACTAACCCCTTAATGATAGAAGGCCTGACCATACCACCACCTTAATGATAGAAGACCTGACCATAGTAACCCACCTTAATGATAGAAGACCTGACCATACTAACCCACCCTAATGACGAAGACCTGACCATACTAACCACCTTAATGATAGAAGACCTGACCATACTAACCCACCTTAATGACAGAAGACCTGACCATACTAACCCACCTTAATGATAGAAGACCTGACCATACTAACCCACCTTAATGACAGAAGACCTGACCATACTAACCCACCTTAATGACAGAAGACCTGACCATACTAACCCACCTTAATGATAGAAGACCTGACCATACTAACCCACCTTAATGACAGAAGACCTGACCATACTAACCCACCTTAATGATAGAAGACCTGACCATACTAACCCACCTTAATGATAGAAGACCTGACCATACTAACCCACCTTAATGAC
>NW_027014474.1:0-13451 GCF_036934945.1 Oncorhynchus masou masou | reverse complement strand
CCTCTCCCTCCCACCCAGCAGGCCCCCTACTGCCCCCCCACCCTCTCCCTCCCACCCAGCAGGCCCCCTACTGCCCCCCATCCCTCTCCCTCTCAGCAGCCTCCCTACTGCCCCCATCCTCTCCCTCCAAGCAGGCCCCCTACTGCCCCCACCCTCTCCCTCCCACCCAGCAGGCCCCCTACTGCTCTCCAACACATAGACAATTTTTCCACCACGTGGCACACCTATTAATCACTGGCCAGCATGAAGACACACCAAAGTGTGTGTGTGCCTGCGACTCCATACATTTGTGTTCAACAATGGAGCTGTAACCCTGGTGGTTGCCTGTGTGTCCTTGGCCACACCATCCATTTCCATTTCCATCAGCCCATTGAGAAAGCTGGGGGTTTTCTGCCTTGGAGGATTGGTAGGAGTGAGTTCGCCCCTGGAGTAGTGTGTGTGTGTGTGTGTGTGCTGTCACCATCATCTCTGGAGCTGCTTAGATCTTAAGACCATCAGCAAGCCCCTACACACACACACACTACACACACACACTGCTATGCCAATCCAGGGGTGTGACCTTTACAGGAAACATGGCCTCTTACTGATGAGAACAGATTTGAAACATGTCCTGTCTCGCTCTGCAGAGCCGTGTCAGGCGGAGAGGAGAGGGAGAGTGGTTGAGTGGAGAGGACGCTTCGCCATCCATCTATTCCTTCATCCCTCGATCAGTCTCTACATGTGGATTGTTAGTCCGTCATCATATCAGCGGTCGCTGCACTTCATTCAGAAAGACAGAGAACGGCCGCTTGCTGATGCATGCTTTACCTTTGACTCAGACATTTATTTCGCCATCTTAGCTGATGCTTTATCTTCAGTACACAGATATTGTTTGATACACCATGGTAGTTAGAGTTGTCTATTTTAATGAATGTATTTCTCTTTGCCGTGTTGTTAATGTGACATGTACTGACATGAATAATTAGTGGAGTTGCGTTACACTGACATGCTTTAGTGGGACGATGTAGGAAGATGTAAGAAGAGGATGTGTTCCACAACAACATGTTCATCTCGGGTGTATTCATTCTGCCCATTTTATGTTGCAAAACATTTCAGCGGAATCAAATGGAACGAAACCGGAGGGACCTACCAGCATTTGTCCAATAGAAACTCTTGTTTTGCTCTGTTAGCTTCTTAAATGGTTTCTGTAATGAGTACAACCCTGGTTCATCGTTAATCCCTCCCTCTTCTCAGAGTCTGGAGCTTTAAAGGAGCAGCAGGTGTTGCGGCCACACTCCGACACCCATCACCAACGTAGCGTTGACTCGGACATCACTAAGGATGATGGACACATATGCTATGCAGTACACACGCACACACACTCCTCTCCTCATTACAGCCACCAATTGCGGCTCTAAACCATGGGGTGTACATACAGAGTGGGGTTGGAGGTTTTAGTGGCAGATGTGCCTCTGTGTCCTCCTGCCTCCATGAATGGACGACGATTGGAGGAGAGGAGGGGAGTATACAGGAAAAGCGTTCAGGGAGCGTAATTTAGTTTTGATTGTCGGTTGTCAAAAAGCCGTCATTATTGGCTGCTTCCAGCCACTCTGAAGCTTTGATGAGGATGAATGCCTGGTACCATTACCCAGATGGCTGTGTTGATATTGTTGAATCCTTCTCTCTCTACTTCCGTCTAGCTCTCTCGCTCTTTCTCAAGGGTTTTCAAAAAATAATAAACTAGTGTAGTTTCTGTGCGCGTGTGTAGTTTCTGTACATGTGTGTGCACATGTCGGCTCGGTGAGCTACTGTGAAGTGAACAGCGCAGTAATAGAGATGAGTGACAGCGGGATCAGGACAGAGGTACTCCTGACACCAGCATGAAACGCACTTTCAAGCTTGTTTTATTGTTTATTATTGTTGTCTCTGATTTGATTCTGAGCCCATTTTTCTGCTGAAAAGCACTCTGTACACACACAGTGTGATAGCAGCTGTTCCTCTGGTATCCTTGGGAAGAATCTGTGACGTCTCCTCATTTCCTCTCCGCCTCGCCTGCGCTAAGTTAAGCCAATGAATGCCCAAACGCACCCGTGAGAATGTTGTGTGTCTGTGTGCAGTGCTCTGACAGTGTGTCATACAACTCGGCGGTGTGAAAAGAAGACCGCTGTCAATCAAACCCAGTCGGTATTTTTCCCCTGTGTTGTAACAGAACAGCCATGAAGACTTCCCTGAGGGGAGACAAACAGAAGTTTTCTCACCAGGGTAATAAAGTACAAGACTGAAGTTAATCCATGTGAATAGCTTTAAGTCTATCTATCGACGTGCGAGACATTTGACGGTTTGGCGGTTCACATATACCAAAATCCCAAAGAATTAAGGAAGTCATTTGAGTCAAGGCTGAAGTCTGCATTCATGGTGAATGGGGCTGCCTCTCCTGCTAACTGAATAGGGCTTGCCCCTCCCCCGACAGGGTTGGAGTGTGGCTGCCACAGACAATTTGTTCCCTCCCATCTGGGACTAATACCTTTATTCTCCTTCCCAGAACACTTAGTGCATGGCAAAAGGCCTGCTTCTCCATATCACTGCCCATCACTGCCCACAGCAGGTAGAAAGATGCACTACGCTACACCATGCTAGCATCACCATGCTAGCATCACCATGCTAGCATCACCATGCTAGCATCACCATGCTAGCATCACCATGCTAGCATCACCATGCTAGCATCACCATGCTAGCATCACCATGCTATAACTACACTGCAGATATTTTTCTCTGGCTTACACACTTTATTCAGGCGTTGTTGTTTTTCAATGGAATAATTGTGACACGCCTCGTAGCACTTTGGAAGTGACCATGTTTTAGCCCCATCATTTTTAATTGTTATCTACTTGTACAACAGGGGTTAGCCCGCGACTTATTAGCATAGGGCAATGACATGCTAATAATTGGGAAGCGCTATATTTAAATGTCAAGTGTCAAGCCTGGGCAGGAGAAGGGGAAAGAAAAAAAGCTGTTAATAGTTGACATCTAAATGTCAACAAAACAAACTGTGTGTGTGTGTGTATATATTATACTGTTAGGAGTGGGGAGTAAGGCCAAAGATCCTACCGACCCCAAAATACGATGAATATCAATTCTCTGGCAGCATCGTTGCTCGACCACTGAAACACCCAAGCTGATGCAAAATATGAATCACTGAGGCTAATTCCCATAGCAACTGGTGTGACGGTATTGGTCGGCAAGCCCTGCCACACAGACACACAGACACACAGACACACAGACACACAGACACACAGACACACAGACACACAGACACACAGACAGACAGACAGACAGACAGACAGACAGACAGACAGACACTCATCTCTTAGTTATTGGTGTCTTGTCACAATCTGTCTTGAGCCCCATTGCCAAGCCTTTACGTGGTGTCCTCCCCTCCCAGTTTGGCAGGCAAGGGGAATGCAAATGACCGTCCTCCCCTCCTCCTTTTCTCTCCCTCTTCTTCGGATCTTCCATCTCTGGGATTTATGACAGGCTTGCCATTCAAAGATATCCCTACCTGGAGGCTTAAGGCCAGGGTAATAGGCTTCATCCATCTTCTCCTTCAAAGAGAAACCTTGGCCCCTGACCTGCCATTTTGTGTGATTCTATGACTGAGGTGTATCAGAGGGCTCGTCGAGCTCTGGCTCTCTAAGCTATTTATTTGGCTATTATATCTGGTGATTGGAGAGGACGGTTAAGGCCCTCGTGTTAACAACCTTTGTCTGCGTCCTGTGGGAAAGAGATACGGTCTTTAAATCACCCATCCTATTCACACACACACACACACACACACACACACACACACACACACACACACACACACACACACACACACACACCTTGCAGCCATTCTCAATCATACAAGTTAGTATATGTTTAAGAAACCCCCCCCCACACACACAACATTCCTGGTTAATATCCACTGAGTGGCTTGCGCTTCAATGCTTTCCCACCACTACCACCCCTCTCCCCTCTATTCTCTCTTGCTCTCGCTCGTTCAGCCATGACATGTCCCCCCCCTCTTATTTTTCCTCTGGTTTCTATGGCATATATGGTGTCAAAACGCGTATCGCTTCCCGAAGACGGCGGCTAATTCGAGTTCTCTGCCCAGCCAGCCATTAATTCCCTGTGCATTTAGCAGTCCAGCAACTGTTTACACACCGAGCACAGCCTCAGTAGTTCTCCCCACAAATAGAGGGGAGGGAGGGCCTAGACCTGTTGTCTGAGCACCATAAGTGTATATGTCATTTGGCGGTGTAAGATTTTTTTCCTTTTAACGGGGTGCGTCTTTGAAGGAGCAGGTCTTTGATGAAGCAGTTGTTTTGTGGAAATTGCGCCAGCTATTGATGCATTTCTCTTTCTCTGAGCGAGCACAGGTTTTTTCTTCCACTGTATCTAGAAGATTTACTGTGGCCCTGCGATGTGTTCATCACCTGTAATCCTTTTATGTCCGGCCTTGATAACACTGAACCGGACCTCAATGCGATTTAAAGGCGACTTGAAGAAAAGAGCCTGTAGTTCAATACACACGCGAGAGCGTTATCGGGAAGTGGTCAGACGGTGTGTGTGCATGCTTTCATATATTGGTGTGGCTTCATGCATATTTTGAATGCAGGTGTATGTGTCTGCAGGTTTGCTTGCATGTGTGTGTGATTTTTGATCTCTGGTTTTGGCCCTCCTATCTCTCTCTGCATGCAGTCTGGCCACTGGGCTATTTGTTTACCCACCATCAACAGCATAGCAGCATCCGTACTACTTTCTACTGTCCCTCTGCTTCATAAGCAACACACACACACACACACACACACACACACATATCCAGCAACAGATTATCTGCGTAAATAAACCGTGATTTGTCTGGTGGGGAGTTTTTTCTGCAGCGTGGTTAATCGATAAGGTTGTTAAGTCTTTGACTGTGTCTCCATTAATTACAAGGCAGGGAGGGAAGGGGGGGGAGAAATGGAGGGAAGGGGGGTTGGAAGTGGAAAATCAATGTGTTAAAAAATGAATTCCAGGTATCCAGCCAGACTGTTGGTGGGTGCATTGGTGAAAGGAAGGTGCTTGTGAAGTTTGAATGGCAAACGCCTTCTCAGGGGAAGAGGGACACTGAAGAGATGATATCGGGCAATGGGGGAGGAGGAGGAGGGAAGGGAGGTCAGTTGATTGGGTGCGCTGTCTGGCTGAGATGACACGCGTTTGTGTGGCATGTGTGTGCATCACGACATCCTGGAGATGGCCTCTAGAGGAGAAACGCACATCAAGACTTTGTCCCGATAAAATAATATTTGAATTTGAACATCTGCGTCCTTATAGGCCCTTTCTCTGCTGGGTTTCAATAGAAAGATACTAGCTGTGTTCGAATACTCCTACTAACCTCACTATTTGTGACTTAAATTGAGTATATAGTAACCTTATTGGTCATACTATGGATATAGTTAGTATGCCAAAGTTCCCTTATGTCTTACTAAAAAAATATGAATTATTTGACAATATTTCAGTGCTTTTAGGACCCATAATGCAATTCTTCAGAAAATGGGCGTGTCTTCACATTTTCAGATTTGAAGAAAAATGGCGGAAAATATGCAGCCTAAGTCCGAGAGTGGATACAAATTCATTGCTTTAACTTCTCTGGGCTATGTGGGACGATAGCATCCCCACCTCGCCAACAGCCAGTCCCACCTCGCCAACAGCAGGGCACCAAATTCAAAACAACAGAAATACAATAATTTAAATTCCTCAAACATGCAAGTATTTTACACAGAGCACAGAGTCACAGAAAAACACAGCCATTTTTCCAGCCAAAGAGAGGAGTCCCAAAAAGCAGGAATAGAGAGAGAATTAATCACTAACCTTTGATGATCTTCATCAGATGATACTCATAGGACTTCATGTTACACAATACATGTATTTTTTGTTCGATAAAGTTAATATATCCAAAAATCTCAGTTTACATTGGCGCGCTATGTTCAGTAGTTCCAAAACTTCCGGTGATTTTGCAGAGACACATCATTTTACAGAAATACTCATAATAAACATTGCTAAAAGATACAAGTGTTATGCATGGAATTTTAGATCCACTTCTCCTTAATGCAACCACTGTGACAGAGTTCAAAAAACTTTACGGAAAAGCACACCATGCAGCGCTCAGACACAAAAACAATCCATACAGATATCCGCCATGTTGTGGAGTCAACAGAAGTCAGAAATAGCATTCTAAATATTCACTTACCTTTTGATTATCTTCATCAGAATGCACTCCCAGGAATCCCAGTTCCACAATAAATGTTTGTTTTGTTCGATAAAGTCCATAATTTATGTCGAAATACCTCCTTTGTTCGTGCATTTAGCCCAGTAATCCAAATTACATGAGGCTCGATCACTAGGTCCAGACGAAAAGTAAAAAGAATAGAATCAAGTATAGAATCAATCTTTAGGATGTTTTTATCATAAATCTTCAATAATTTTCCAACCGGAGAATTCCTTTGTCTTCAGAAATGCAATGGAACACAGGTCGCTCTCACGTGTGTGCGCATGATCAGCTCATGCCACTCTGGCAGACCCCTTACTCAAACAGCTCTCATTCGCCACACTTCACAATAGAAGCCTCAAACAAGTTTCTAAAGACTGTTGGCATCTAGTGGAAGCCTTAGGAAGTGCAATATGACCCCATAGACACTGTATATTCGATAGGCAATGACTTGAAAAACTACAAACCTCAGATTTCCCACTTCCTGGTTGGATTTTCTCTCAGGTTTTTGTCTGCCATATGAGTTCTGTTATAATCACAGACATCATTCAAACAGTTATAGAAACTTCAGAGTGTTTTCCTTCCAAATCTACTAATTATATTCATATTCTAGCTTTTATGGCTGAGAGCAGGCAGTTTATTCTGGGCACCTTTTTATCCAAGCTACTCAATACTGCCCCCCAGTCCCAAAGAAGTTAAGTAATTATGACAAATGTTAATATAATGTTGGGCAATGTAACAAAGTAATGACTTTTCAAATAAGTTACCTTACATGTTATGTTGGCTGACAATTTATTAGCTACGCTATCCTTACGAACCACATAGCATATCATTACAGCAATATGTACCGGTATGTCAGCTCGCTTAACGCTTAACTTAGTTGGCTACTAATACATCAAACTTGCCAGTATATTAACTATATGCTATCTACCCAACATATTTGACTAATTATTCCCGTCATTCTTAGCTAAGCTAAGTGGTATAGTCGTTGTGCGTTCTCAATGGACATTCGAGTGCATTCTATCGCTCTGGCTATCTAACATTACTCCAATTTCAGAGGTATTGGAGTAATTTGTCTCTGGTACACTCTTGTCTGAGTGTACCAGAGCGCAGAATAACTGAATTTACGAGCACTCAACACCCGTTGAATATGACTGTGTCAGTAAACGCCGGGCATAAAAGCTTAACTAAATTGTTGCCAGCAGCACAGATGGTCACCAGCGCTCTTGATAACAAGAAAACATCCTAACCAGCTCTGGGGTGAGTAAAATGGTCAGAGTGAGGTATTCTGTCGTCATTTGTATCAGGAAGTAGCTAGCCAACATTAGCTTGGGAGCTTGACTGCCGTTGTAAGGTCAGAATGCCGAATCACCTCAGCCCGAGTGTCCAGTGTGTGCACCGAAAGCGAAACACTCCGAATTTACAAACGGACAATCTGACAACCCTCTGAATTTACGAAGCTCTCAGCGCGCTCTGAGCACTCTGGCAATCCAGATTGAATTTAAGAATATACCCGAAGTTGTAAAATGTCTAGCTAGTAATTTGTGTTGCTAGCAAGAGGTTGCATAGCAACAGCATCAACTTCCGGTAGACAGGCTAAGAGCTAGTACGCTCAACTGAAAGGATACAATTCGATTACAGTATACTAAAAATTAACTAATAGTATACATTATGTTAGTATGGGTATTCAAACGCAGCTTCTGTCTCTCTCTGTGTTCACTGTCTGTCTTGGGTCTATCGTTCTCTCTTTCTTCTCCTGGTCAGGGGTCATCCTATAGGTCAACATGTGTTCTTGTTTTCCCGCCGTCTGTTCGATGCTCTGGGAATTGTGAAGGGGCTGTTATTGCTGTGGTCTGGACATACGTGTAGTGTACACAGCTCTCGTTGACTAGTAATGCACTCCCAGGTATCTGGTCTGCTGGAGTTATTTATTTATGTCCGGGGGTAAGAGGCCTTGCCCTCTTTTTCTCCTCTCAACTATCTGTCCATCTCCCACTCCGTTTTGTCAATCCGTCTCTTTCTTAGCTATTTCTCAATCTCTGAGTTTATCCTTTCTCTTATTCTTTCTATCTACTCTGTCTGCTCTTCTTTTTCTTGGCTCTTTCTTCTCTCTCTTTCTTTCTCCCTCCTTTCTCCCCCCATTGCTTGGTCTCTCTCTCTCACTCACTTTCTCCTTGTGCCCTCTCCCTCTATTTGAGTAAGATTTATCTTTACGGTTATGGATATGGCATGAACTGTACATTATTATGTTTGCTTCTGAAAATGCCATAGGCCTCCTGATGTCCTGTGAAGATATTCTCCTTCCTCCACCCTCAGTCACTCAATTACAGCTCTTCTCCTTTTATTCCCCTCAGTCACTCAATTACAGCTCTTCTCCTTTTATTCCCTTCAGTCACTCAATTACAGCTCTTCTCTCCTTTTATTCCTTCAGTCACTCAATTACAGCTCTTCTCCTTTTATTCCCCTCAGTCACTCAATTACAGCTCTTCTCCTTTTATTCCCCTCAGTCACTCACTACAGCTCTTCTCCTTTATTCCCCTCAGTCACTCAATTACAGCTCTTCTCCTTTTATTCCCCTCAGTCACTCAATTACAGCTCTTTCTCCTTTTATTCCCCTCAGTCACTCAATTACAGCTCTTCTCCTTTATTCCCTCAGTCACTCAATTACAGCTCTTCTCCTTTTATTCCCCTCAGTCACTCAATTACAGCTCTTCTCCTTTTATTCCCCTCAGTCACTCAATTACAGCTCTTCTCCTTTATTCCCTCAGTCACTCAATTACAGCTCTTCTCCTTTTATTCCCCTCAGTCACTCAATTACAGCTCTTCTCCTTTTATTCCCCTCAGTCACTCAATTACAGCTCTTCTCCTTTTATTCCCCTCAGTCCCTCAATTACAGCTCTTCTCCTTTTATTCCCCTCAGTCACTCAATTACAGCTCTTCTCCTTTTATTCCCCTCAGTCACTCAATTACAGCTCTTCTCCTTTTATTCCCCTCAGTCACTCAATTACAGCTCTTCTCCTTTTTATTCCCCTCAGTCACTCAATTACAGCTCTTCTCCTTTATTCCCCCTCAGTCACTCAATTACAGCTCTTCCCCTTTTATTCCCCTCAGTCACTCAATTACAGCTCTTCTCCTTTTATTCCCCTCAGTCCCTCAATTACAGCTCTTCTCCTTTTATTCCCTTCAGTCCCTCAATTACAGCTCTTCTCCTTTTATTCCCTTCAGTCCCTCAATTACAGCTCTTCTCCTTTTATTCCCTTCAGTCCCTCAATTACAGCTCTTCTCCTTTTATTCCCTTCAGTCCCTCAATTACAGCTCTTCTCCTTTTATTCCCCTCAGTCACTCAATTACAGCTCTTCTCCTTTTATTCCCCTCAGTCACTCAATTACAGCTCTTCTCCTTTTATTCCCCTCAGTCACTCAATTACAGCTCTTCTCCTTTTATTCCCCTGTCACTCAATTACAGCTCTTCTCCTTTTATTCCCCTGTCACTCAATTACAGCTCTTCTCCTTTTTATTCCCTCAGTCACTCACTTACAGCTCTTCTCCTTTATTCCCCCCTGTCACTCAATTACAGCTCTTCTCCTTTTTATTCCCCTCAGTCACTCACTCAGCCTGTCACATCATCTCGTGGCCATGGAGACAGAATCCTGTTCTGTTTTCTGATTGATCCTACTGTTGTTCCTCTGTCACCACCACTGTTAGTCTTTATCTTATTCATTATTATGCGAAATGGAACAAGACGTCCTTTTGAAATTAAACATACCCAATTTTATTTTTGCTCTCACGCTTTTCAAGGGTATTTTACCAAAGTGCTCCATGTATGCTTTCAAGTATTCAACATTGTGCTTTCTATGCGCAATCAATTGATAAACAGAAAGAAAACAGTAAGCACTCGTCTGCAGCGAGATGCAGCGAGATCCAATTTCCATTGTACTCTTCCCTCCTCCGACTGACGGTTTAATGTTTCGCAGCATCAGTGGAGACTCAGAGCTAGAAAATGGTATATCATACACCACAGTTGAGGAACAATAGGAAAGTAATTCTGCTTTGAAAGTTTATATGCTTGTAACTTCACGTTTGAGAAAATGGCCCTTGAATATTTTTGGTGCCAACTGAAGAGCCCTTTGTCTACACCCATTCAGCATCGTTCACACCCTCAGCATCGTTCACACCCTCCGCTTTAGCCCCACCCATCTCTTTAAAGATTTAAAGATTAAAGGCTGGCTTATACTACAGGTGTGTTCGTAAATGTGCAGTTAGCTAACCAAACAGGTTCAATGTTAGCTAGCTAACTAGCAATGCAAATGGCTCTGAGATATCAATAATATTACTACACACATCATACAGGTAATGTTAGCGAGCGAGCTAACAGCACACTTTAGCTTGAAATTCAAACAACTTTGACAAAATTAAAAACGTGTAACATCTGACAATGTAGCTAGCTAGACTCTCTTACCCGTATCCATGGATGGACGCTTCTCCCTCTCACGGAGGCCATGGTTACCCTTAGTTTGAAGATGTAATCCGGAGATGGGTGTTTTAAACAGCAGCTTTCTGTGTGTCCTCTGTTTTGACTAAGTCTTCATATTTGCAATCAAAGGCCAGAATTCTCTGTCTCCTTAGCTATCATACTCTAATTCCACTAACTTGTTCTCTCTCTCTCAGAGAGAGACTTAGCCTTTGTGGTAAAGCTTTCCCACCCTCTTGTCTTTACATTCCTGGGTTGGAATGGCTCTGGGTGGGAGGCCAGCCATAGTCCTCTTTATCCTTATAGCACAGGGATCTCACATTCCTCTTACAGTATATCACCGTCACACTTTTCTACAACACAGCACCCTGTGTTTAAGAAAATTAATAGAGGTTCTCTGCTAGCTTATGTCTGTATTCTTGGCAAATAATCCACTGATCCTCCTTTTACCCTCCTTTTTGTTTTGGTGAATTGGCACACCTAAATGGCACCCTAGTCATAGACTGTTCTCTCTGCTACCGCACGGCAAGCAGTGACGGAGCGCCAAGTCTAGGTTCAAAAGGCTTCTTAACAGCTTCTACCCCCAAGCCATAAGACTCCTGAACAGCTTATCAAAGGCCTACCCAGACCCCTCTTTTACGCTGATGCTACTCTCTGTTTATAATCTATGCATAGTCACTTTAACTCTACCTACATGTACATCTTACCTCGACCAACCGGTGCGCCTGCACATTGACTCTGTACCGGTACCCCCTTTATATAACCTTGCTTGTTATTTTACAACTGCTGTTAAATTATTTGTTATTTTTATTTTGTGTTAAGCTAAAAATAGTTAAGCAGTTTGCATCCCGTCCCAATAGAGCCACGAATGACACAATCACCATCGTACTGCACACTGCCCTGTCCCATCTGGACAAGAGGAATACCTATGCTGTTCCTTGACTAGAGCTCAGCCTTCGAGACCATAGTACCCTCTAAGCTCTGGGCCCTGGGTCTGAACCCTGCCCTGTGCAACTTTGTCCTGGACTTCCTGACGGGCCACCACCAGGTGGTGAAGCTAGGCAACAACATCTCCACTTTGCTGATCCTCAACACAATGGTGCGTGCTCAGGCCCCCTCCTGTACTCCCTGTTCACCGATGTTCACCCATGCACGTGTCCAACTCAATCATCAACTTTTACAGACAAGACAATGGTGGTAGGCCTGACTACAAACAACGACGAGACCCTGGCAGAGGTGAGGGTCAACAAAACACAGGAGCTGATCATGGACTTCAGGAGACCGCAGAGGGAACAGCCCCATTCACATCGGGGGGGCTGCAGTGGAGAAGGTAAAAAGCTTCAAGTTCCTCAGTCTACACATCACTGACATTTTGAAATTGTCCGTCTACACAGACAGTGTGGTGAAGAAGGTGCAACAGCGCCTCTTCAACCTGAAGAATTTTGGCTTTGCCCCGAAGACCCCTCACAAACGTCTACAGATGCACCATTGAGAACATCCTGTGGGGCTGTATCACCGCCTGGTACAGCAACTACATTGCCTGCAACCGCAAGGCTCTCCAGAGGGTGGCGCAGTCTGCCCATCGCATCACCGGGAGCACACTGCCTGCCCTCCCGCACATCTACAACCCCCGGTGTCACAGGAACTCAGCCACCTGAGCCACGGCCTGTTCGCCCTGCTACCATCTAGAAGGCAAGGTGCATCAAAGCTGGGACCGAGAGGCTGATAGAAACTGTTTATCTCACGGCCATCAGACTGTTAAATAGACACCACAAGTCCGCCTCCGCCCAGTACTCTGCCCTGAACTTTAGTCACTAGCCGGCTACCACCCGGGTCTCAACCCTGCACCTTAGAGACTGCTGCCCTTTGTACATAGTCATGGAACACTGGTCATTTTAATGTTTGCATACTGTTTTACACACTTCATATGTATTTACTGTATTCTAGTCAAGGCCGAGCCTATTTAACTATTGCTGTACTTATACTATTCTATCCTACATATTCTACAGATATACTACATATTCTATCCATATACTGTCCATAATGTCTATTTTTTATTTTTTTATTTAACCTTTATTTAACCAGGTAGGCAAGTTGAGAACAAGTTCTCATTTACATTTGCGACCTGGCCAAGATAAAGCAAAGCAGTTCGACACATACAACAACAGTGTTACACATGGAGTAAAACAAACATACAGTCAATAATACAATAGAAAAATAAGTCTATGTACAATGTGCGCAAATGAGGTGAGATAAGGGAGGAAAAGGCAAAAAAAAAGGCCATGGTGGCGAATTAACCTCTAGTGTCGAGCAATCCCATATCCGGGAGCGTAATCATAGCCTCAAGCTCATTAGCTTAACGGAACGTTAACTATTCATGAAAATCGCAAATGAAATGAAATAAATATTGTCTCACCAGCTTAGCCTTTGTTAACAACACTGTCATCTCAGATTTTCAAAATATGCTTTTCTACCATAGCTACACAAGCATTTGTGTTAGAGTATTGATAGCTAGCATAGCATTAAGCCTAGCATTCAGCAGGCAACATTTTCACAAAAACAAGGAAAGCATTCAAATAAAATCATTTACCTTTGAAGAACTTCGGATGTTTTCAATGAGGAGACTCTCAGTTAGATAGCAAATGTTCAGTTTTTCCAAAAGATTATTTGTGTAGGAGAAATCGCTCCGTTTTGTTCATCACGTTTGGCTAAG
>NW_027014473.1:0-13451 GCF_036934945.1 Oncorhynchus masou masou | reverse complement strand
TCTGGGATTATTACATCTAACCACAGATCTAGGATCAGGTTACCCGTCACCCCACTCTAACCTTAAAGGGCCAATCTGGGACTGTTACATCTAACCACAGATCTAGGATCAGGTTACCCGTCACCCTACTCTAACCTTAAATGGCCAATCTGGGACTGTTACATCTAACTACAGATCTAGATCAGGTTACCCTTTACCCCACTCTAACCTTAAAGGGCCAATCTGGGATTATTACATCTAACCACAGATCTAGGATCAGGTTACCCGTCACACCACTCTAACCTTAAAGGGCCAATCTGGGATTGTTACATCCAAACATGGTTAAAACATTTTAAGACATTTTATTTTGATTTCATGGATTGTCAAACCGATAGCTCTGTCTATGGATCTGAGAGAGGTTACATTTCTGTCTATGGATCTGAGAGAGGTTATATTTGTCTGTCTATGGATCTGAGAGAGGTTATATTTAGTCTGTCTATGGATCTGAGAGGTTACATTCCTCTGTCTATGGATCTGAGAGACAAGCATATTTGTCTGTCTATGGATCTGAGAGAGGTTACATTTCTCTGTCTATGGATCTGAGAGAGGTTACATTTCTCTGTCTATGGATCTGAGAGAGGTTACATTTGTCTGTCTATGGATCTGAGAGAGTTACATTCCTCTGTCTATGGATCTGAGAGAGGTTACATTTCTCTGTCTATGGATCTGAGAGAGGTTACATTTGTCTGTCTATGGATCTGAGAGAGGTTACATTTCTGTCTATGGATCTGAGAGAGGTTACATTCCTCTGTCTATGGATCTGAGAAGGTTACATTTCTCTGTCTATGGATCTGAGAGAGGTTACATTCCTCTGTCTATGGATCTGAGAGAGGTTATATTCCTCTCTGTCTATGGATCTGAGAGAGGTTGGCATTCCTCTGTCTATGGATCTGGAGATAGGTTATATTTGTCTGTCTATGGATCTGTGTGTGTGTGTGTGTGTGTGTGTGTGTGTGTGTGTGTGTGTGTGTGTGTGTGTGTGTGTGTGTGTGTGTGTGTGTGTCTGTGTGTGTGTGTGTCTGTGTGTGTGTGTGTGTGTGTACGTGCGTGCGTGCGTGTGTGTGTGTGCGTGCGTGCGTGTGTGTGTGTGTGTGTGTGTGTGTGTGTGTGTGTGCGTGCGTGCGTGTGTGTGTGTGTCTGTGTGTGTGTGTGTGTGTGTGTGTGCGTGCGTGCGTGCGTGCGTGTGTGTGTGTGTGTGCGTGCGTGTGTGTGTGTGTGTGTGTGTGTGTGTGTGCGTACGTGCGTGCGTGTGTGTGTGTGTGTCTGTGTGTGTCTGTGTGTGTGTGTGCGTGCGTGCGTGTGTGTGTGTGTGTGTGTGTCTGTGTGTGTGTGTGTGTGCGTGCGTGTGTGTGTCTGTGTGTGTCTGTGTTGTGTGTGTGTGCGTGCGTGCGTGCGTGCGTGTGTGTGTGTGTGTGCGTGCGTGTGTGTGTGTGTGTGTGTGTGTGTGTGTGTGTGTGCGTCCAGGCGTGCGTGTGTGTGTGTGTGTCTGTGTGTCTGTGTGTGTGTGCGTGTGCGTGTGTGTGTGTGTGTGTGTGTGTGTGTGTGTGTGTGTACACAGAGGCAAGAAAAGTATGTGAACCCTTTGGAATTACCTGGATTTCTGCATAAATTTGACATAACATTTTATCTGATCTTCAAGTCACAATAGACAAGCACTATGTGCTTAAACTGATAACACACAAATGATGTATTTTCTTGTCTATATTGAATACATCATATAAGCATTCACAGTGTAGGTTGGGAAAAGTATGTGAACCTAGGCTAATGACTTCTCAAAAGGTAGTTGGAGTCAGGAGTCAGCTAACCAAAGTCGAATCAATGAGAGGCGAGATTTATTTGGTTAGAGCTGCCTTTACCCATAAAACACTCACACAATTAGAGTTTGCTATTCATTCAAAAGCATTGCCTGATGTGAACCATGCCTCAAACAAGAGATCTCAGAAGACCTAGATTAAGGAGTATTACCTTGCATGAAGCTGGAAAGGGCTGCAAAAGTATCTTTAAAAGTCAGTCCACGGTGAGACAAATGTCTATAAATGGAGAAAGTTCAGCACTGTTTGCTACTCTCCCTAGTGGCTCGCTACAGGTGGCCATCCTGCAAAGATGACTGCAAGAGCACAGCGCAGAATGCTCAATGAGGTTAAGAAGAATCCTAGAGTGTCAGCTAAAGACTCACAGAAATCTCTGGAACATGCTAAGATCTCTGTTGATGAGTTTACGATATGTAAAACACTAAACAAGAATGGTGTTCATGGGAGGACACCATGGAAGAAGCCACTGCTGTCCAAAAAAACATCAATACACTTCTGAATTTCGCAAAAGAGCACCTGGATGTTCCACAGCGCTACTGGCAAAAACAATTGTGGACAGATGAAACTAACGTTGTGTTTTTTGGAAAGAACACACAACACTATGTGTGGAGAAAAAAAGGCACAGCACACCAACATGAAAACCTCATCCCAACTGTAAAGTATGGTGGAGGGAGCATCATGGTTTGGGTCTGTGTTGCTGCCTCAGGGTCTGGACAGCTTGCTATCATCGACGGAAAAATGAATTACATTTACATTTACATTTACATTTAAGTCATTTAGCAGACATATCCAGGCGACTTATGAACGGGTGAAGATTAAATTATGACGTCGGTGGAACAGTAGAAAACTACATCTAAATCATTTGATTTGAAGGATTGCTTTGTCTGTCCTGGGTATTCGTGAAGAGTGGGAGTTTCAGGTGTCTCCGAGGAAGGTAGTGGTCAAGCTCCGCTGTCCTGGCGTCGTGAGGAGTTTGTTCCACCATTGGGGGGGCCAGAGCAGCAAACAGTTTTGACTGGGCTGAGCGGGAACTGTACTTCCTCAGTGGTAGGGAGGAGCAGGCCAGAGGTGGATGAACGAAAGTCCCTGTTTGGGTGTAGGGCCTGGATCAGAGCCTGGAGGTACTGCGGTGCCGCTCCCCCTCACAGCCCGTAGGCAAGCACCATGGTCTTTTAGCTGATCGAGCTTCAACTGGAAGCCAGTGGAGAGAGCGGAGGAGCGGGGTGACGTGAGAGAACTTGGGAAGGTTGAACACCAGACGGGCTGCGGCGTTCTGGATGAGTTGTAGGGGTTTAATGGCACAGGCAGGGAGCCCAGCCAACAGCGGTTGCAGTAATCCAGACGGGAGATGACAAGTGCCTGGATTAGGACCTGCGCCGTTCCTGTGTGAGGCAGGGGCGTACTCTGCGGATGTTGTAGAGCATGAACCTACAGGCAGGCCACCCTTGATGTTAGTTGAGAACAACAGGGTGTTGTCAGGATCACGCCAAGGTTCTTAGCATGGGAGGAAACAATGCAGGTGTCAACACGTATTGGCAGATGTGGAACGGGCAGTCTTCCACAGGAGAAGAAGCGCTCCGTCTTGCTTTGAGGTTCAGCTTGAGTGGTGATCCGTCATCCACACTGATATGTCTGCCAGACATGCAGAATGCGATTCGCCACCTGGTCATGAAGGAGAAGATTGGTGATGTGTCGTCTGCATAGCAATGATAGGAGAGACCATGGGGTTATGACAGAGCCAAGTGACTTGGTGTATAGCGAGAATAGGAGAGGGCCTAGAACAGAGCCCTGGGGGACACCAGTGGTGAGAGCGCGTGGCGAGGAGACAGATTCTCGCCACGCCACCTGGTAGGAGCGACCTGTCAGGTAGGACGCAATCCAAGCGTGGGCCGCACCGGAGATGCCCAACTTGGAGAGGGTGGAGAGGAGGATCTGATGGTTCACAGTGTCGAAGGCAGCCGATAGGTCTAGAAGGATGAGAGCAGAGGAGAGAGAGTTAGCTTTAGCAGTGCGGAGCGCTCCGTGATACAGAGAAGAGCAGTCTCAGTTGAATGACTAGTCTTGAAACCTGACTGATTTGGATCAAGAAGGTCATTCTGAGAGAGATAGCGGGAGAGCTGGCCAAGGATGGCACGTTCAAGAGTTTTGGAGAGAAAAGAAAGAAGGGATACTGGTCTGTAGTTGCTGACATCGGAGGGATCGAAAGTGTAGGTTTTTTCAGAAGGGGTGCAACTCTCGCTCTCTTGAAGACGGGAAGGACGTAGCCAGCGGTCAGGGATGAGTTGATGAGCGAGGTGAGGTAAGGGAGAAGGTCTCCGGAAATGGTCTGGAGAAGAGAGGAGGGGATAGGGTCAAGCGGGCAGGTTGTTGGGCGGCCGGCCGTCACAAGAAGCGAGATTTCATCTGGAGAGAGAGGGGAGCAAAGAGGTCAGAGCACAGGGTAGGGCAGTGTGGAGCAGAACCAGCGGTGTCGTTTGGACTTAAAACGAGGATCGGATGTCGTCGACCTTCTTGCTTTCAAAATGGTTGACGAAGTCATCTGCAGAGAGGGAGGAGGGGGGGAGGGGAGGAGGATTCAGGAGGGAGGAGAAGGTGGCAAAGAGCTTCCTAGGGTTAGAGGCAGATGCTTGGAATTTAGAGTGGAAGAAAGTGGCTTTAGCAGCAGAGACAGAGGAGGAAAATGTGAGAGGAGGGAGTGAAAGGATGCCAGGTCCGCAGGGGGAGGCGAGTTTTCCTCCATTCCGCTCGGCTGCCCCGGAGACACTGTTTCTGTGGAGCTCGCAATGAGTCGTCGAGCCACGGAGCGGGAGGGAGGACCGAGCCGGCCTGGAGGATAGGGACATAGAGAGTCCAAAGGATGCAGAAAAGGAAGAGAGGAGGGGGTTGAGGAGGCAGAATCAGGAGATAGGTTGGAGAAGGTATGAGCAGAGGGAAGAGATGATAGGATGGAAGAGAGAGAGAAAGTGGGGGAGAGAGACTTGAGTTGGGACGGCACGATACCATCCGAGTAGGGCAGTGTGGGAAGTGTTGGATGGAGCGAGAGGGAAAAGGATACAAGGTAGTGGTCGGAGACTTGGAGGGGAGTTGTAATGAGGTTAGTGGAAGAACAGCATCTAGTAAAGATGAGGGCCGAGCGTATTGCCTGCCTTGTGAGTAGGGGGGAAGGTGAGAGGATGAGGTCAAAAGAGAGAGGAGTGGAAAGAAGGAGGCAGAGAGGAATGAGTCAAAGGTAGACGTAGGGAGTTAAAGTCGCCCAGGACTGGAGAGAGGTGAGCTGCCTCAGAAAGGAGCTTAATAAGGCATCAAGCTCATTGGATGAACTCTCCGAGGGAACCTGGAGGGCGATAAATGATAAGGATGTTAAGCTGAAATCTAAGTTTCTCAAGACATTTTGCAGAGGCTGTCTGTCCGCAATTGAAGCTCCACAGAAGTTGGGTGATGCAACAGGACAAGCGACCCAAAAGACAGAGATAAATCAAGCTTAATGGAAGCGGCTTCCGGCAGGAAGAATGTCACTGGAGTGGCCCTGTCTGTCCTGACCTCAACTGCCTCTGAGATGCTGTGGCATGACCTTTAGAACCAGATACTCCAGACATCCCAAAGAATATTGCTGAACAGGAAACAGTTTTGTGAAGAGGAATGGTCCAACATTCACCCTGACCGCTGTGCAGGTCTGATCACAACTACAGAAAGCGATTTGGTTAAAATGAAATCAAATCAAATCAAATGTATTCATAAAGCCCTTCGTACATCAGCCGATATCTCAAAGTGCTTTACAGAAACCCAGCCTAAAACCCCAAACAGCAAGCAATGCAGGTGTAGAAGCACGGTGGCTAGGAACAACTCCATAGAAAGGCCAAAACCTAGGAAGAAACCTAGAGAGGAACCAGGCTATGTGGGGTGGCCAGTCCTCTTCTGGCTGTGCCGGGTGGAGATTATAACAGAACATATCCAAGATGTTCAAATGTTCATAAATGACCAGCATGGTCCATTAATAATAGGGCAGAACAGTTGAAACTGGAGCAGCAGCACGGCCAGGTGGACTGGGGACAGCAAGGAGTCATCATGTCAGGTAGTCCTGAGGCATGGTCCTAGGGCTCAGGTCCTCCGAGAGAGAGAAAGAAAGAGAGAATTAGAGAGAGCATACTTAAATTCACACAGGACACCGGATAGGACAGGAGAAATACTCCAGATATAACAAACTGACCCTAGCCCCCCGACACAAACTACTGCAGCGCAAATACTGAAGCTAAAGGACAGGAGGGTCAGGGAGACACTGTAGCATCCGAAAGGGCACCTGCGGACAGGAGAATAACCCACCCACTTTGTGCCAAAACTTGGCCCCTGCAAGCCACTAGAGGGATATCTTCCGGCCCCGCAACATATCATCCTGAGACAAGGCGAGTATAGCCCACAAAGATCTCCGCCAGCACAACCAAGGGGGCACCAGCAGACAGGAAGATCACATCAGTGTGTGGTTGAGGTTATTGCTGCCAAAGGAGGGTCAACTAGTTAATAAATCCAAGGGTCACATACTTTTCAACCTGTGAATGTTTGGTGTCAAGCAAAGACATGTAAAATTGTCATTGTTTGTGTGTTAATAGTTTAAGAAGCTGTGTTTGTGTTATGTTGTGACTTAGATGAAGATCAGATCAAATTTGATCCAGGTAATTCCAAAGGGTTCGCATACTTTGTGTGTGTGTATGTGTATGTATGCGTGCGTACGTACGTGCGTACGTGTGTGTGTGTGTGTTTGTGTGTGTGTGTGTGTGTGTGCACGCATGCGCACGATGGGTGTCGTGATCAGCAGCGAAGTTGAGGGTGAGGACATGAGGACAAGGGACAAGGAGGCAACACCGCCTGCCACCAGAGACAGACTCTTTTAATAGGGATAGAGAGAGAGAAGAAGAGAGAGAGAGAGAAGAGAAGAGAGAGAGAGAGAAGAGAGAAGAGAGAGAGAAGAGAAGAGAGAGAGAGGAAGAGAAACAGAACTAGAGTTAAACGTCGCAGGAAGGGCAAGCCTTGCTCATATACGCCAGTTGACGTGTGTGTGTGTGTTTGCATATGTGTGTGTGGGTGTGTGTGTGTGTGTGTGTTTGCATATGTGTGTGTGTTCTCATGTGTGTTTCCAATCTCAGAGGCAGTGCCTCGTGGCACGAAGGCATACGCTGCCACCTCAGCCGTTAAACGAGCCTGTTCAAGAGAGGCCTGCGAGTGTGTGTGTGTGTGTGTGTGTGTGTGTGTTTGTCGTTCTATAGAGGCAGGTACATGTGTGTAGTTCTAGAGAGACAGGGACATGTGTGTGGTTCTAGAGAGACAGAAACGTTTGTGTGTGTGTGTGTGTGTGTGTGTGTGTGTGTGTGTGTGTGTGTGTGTGTGTGTGTGTGTGTGTGTGTGTGTGTGTGTGTGTGTGTGTGTGTGTGTGTGTGTGTGTGTGTGAGTGTGTGTGGGTCAGGGAATGAGGCGGGAACGTTTGTTTAAAATCTGGAGAATCTTGCGGTCAGATAACATACTCACTGAACGCAGTCATGGAAATTTCCTAAAGACAAGGTTTGTTTCCAAATGACACCCCTATTCTCTTTGTAGTGTACTACAGTACACAGGCTTCTGGTCAAACCTTTATAGGGAATAGGGTGCCACTTGGGAACCAGGAGAGGAGTGACAGAACTGTGTTTGTTCCACACTAGTATTGTTCTCTTTTATTTCCTTTCTTTCTTTCTTTCACTATTCTATTTTTTTGTGGTGAATTTAGACAGAGAGATTATAATATGATATTTGAAATGTCGCTATTCCTTTGAAACTTCTGTGACTGTAATGTTTACTGTTAATTTTTCACTTTAGTTAAGTGTCTATTTTACATACTTTGGCAATGTAAACATGTTTCCATGCCAATACAGCCCATTGAATTGATTTGAACACACACAGAGAGAGAGCGAGAGAGAGCAAGAGAGAGAGAGAGAGAGAGAGAGAGAGAGAGACAGAGAGAGAGAGAGAGAGAGAGAGCTTAAGGGCATGAGGCTGGCAACAGTTACAGTATTTAGGCTAACTGTCACATAACAGTATCCATACACCAGTGCAGTATCCCTACACCAAGCAACCAGATATAAGGACCTACTTTCCCCACAACAACAACATAAACCCCACAAAGAGAATATTCGTTAATAGTTTCAAGAGTGAAGCATTGAGACTGCAACTACAGTTGGTTTCTCTAGCCAGAGCCCTCTAAAGTCTAACTACAGAGAACTTCTACAGTTGGTTTCTCTAGCCAGAGCCCTCTATAGTCTAACTTTCTGAGTTGGTTTCTCTAAGAGCCCTCTATAGTCTAACTACAGAGAACTTCTACAGTTGGTTTCTCTAGCCCAGAGCCCTCTATAGTCTAACTACAGAGACTTCTACAGTTTGTTTCTCTAGCCAGAGCCCTCTATAGTCTAACTACAGAGAATTCTACAGTTGGTTTCTCTGCCAGAGCCCTCTAGTCTAACTACAGAGAACTTCTACAGTTGGTTTCTCTAGCCAGAGCCCTCTAAAGTCTAACTACAGAGAACTTCTACAGTTGGTTTCTCTAGCCAGAGCCCTCTATAGTCTAACTACAGAGAATTCTACAGTTGGTTTCTCTAGCTCTATAGTCTAACTACAGAGAACTTCTACAGTTGGTTTCTCTAGCCAGAGCCCTCTATAGTCTAACTACAGAGAACTTCTACAGTTTGTTTCTCTAGCCAGAGCCCTCTATAGTCTAACTAAGATTCTACACTTGGTTTCTCTGCCCCTCTATAGTCTAACTACAGAGAACTCTTCAGTTGGTTTCTCTAGCCAGAGCCCTCTATAGTCTAGCTACAGAGAACTTCTACAGTTGGTTTCTCTAGCCAGAGCCCTCTATAGTCTAACTACAGAGAACTTCTACAGTTGGTTTTCTCTGGCCTCTTCTAACTTTCTACAGTTGGTTTCTCTAGCCAGAGCCCTCTATCTAACTACAGAGAACTTCAAGATCACCATCTACCTCCCTCCCTGTACCTCTTCTCCTCCTTCTCCTCTCCATCCCTGTACCTCTTCTCTTCCTTCTATCTACTTCTCCATCCCTGTACCTCTTCTCCTCCTTCTATCTACACTTCTCCATCCTAGCATTTCTTCTCCTCCTTCCATCTACACTTCTCCATCCCTGTACCTCTTCTCCTCCTTCTATCTACACTTCTCCCTCCTGTACCTCTTCTCCTCCTTCTATCTACACTTCTCCATCCCTGTACCTCTTCTCCTCCTTCTATCTACACTTCTCCATCCCTGTACCTCTTCTCCTCCTTCCATCTACACTTCTCCATCCCTGTACCTCTTCCCTCCTTCTATCTACACTTCTCCATCCCTGTACCTCTTCTCTTCCTTCTATCTACACTTCATCCCTGTACCTCCTCTTCCTTCTATCTTCCTCTCCCTCCTTGTACCTCTTCTCTTCCTTCTATCTACACTTCTCCATCCCTGTACCTCTTCTCCTCCTTCTATCTACACTTCTCCCTCCCTGTACCCCTTCCCTTCCTTCTATCTACACTTCTCCATCCCTGTACCTCTTCTCCTCCTTCTATCTACACTTCTCCCTCCTTGTACTCTTCTCTTCCTTCTATCTCTTACTATCTCTTTCTTATCTCTCTTCAAATGGCTTTATTGGCAAGCAAAACATATGCTTACATCACCAAAGCAAGTGAAATAGATAATAGACAAAAGATGCAAGAAACAATAAAAAAATATATAAGGTAAACCTTAAACTCACAATTACAGACATTTCAAATGTCATAGTATGGCTACATACCGTGTTATAACGATGTGCAACAAGATGAAATATCTCTCTCGCTTTCTCTCATAGGAAGACACGGTTGTTTACATTCCAGCGCCATGTTCAACACAAGAAACCTCCCCCTCTTGTGTGGCCTGAGTGTGTGTGTGCTTGTGTGTGTCTCTCCGTGTGTGTGTACATGGGTGTGTGTACAGCATATGCCTGAACATGTGTATGACATAAACATTGGGGAGTGAGTCAACGGACAGTGTGTGTGTGTGTGTGTGTGTGTGTGTGTGTGTGTGTGTGTGTGTGTGTGTGTGTGTGTGTGTGTGTGTGTGTGTGTGTGTGTGTGTGTGTGTGTGTGTGTGTGTGTGTGTGTGTGCGTGCGTGCGTGCGTGTGTGTGTGTCAGAATTAGAGGGTAGAAGATGTCGAGACATTGCTTTAAAAATAGAACCTCACACCTCCTCAGTAATATACTATACACTCTTTCTCTCTACCTAGCACCTCCTCAGTGATATACTCTACTCTCTCTCTATCTAGCACCTCCTCAGCAATATACTATACTCTCTCTCTTTCTACCTATCACCTCCTCAGTAATATACTAGACTCTCTCTCTCTACCTAGCACCTCCTCAGTGATATACTCTACTCTTTCTCTACCTAGCACCTCCTCAGTAATATACTATACTCTCTCTCTACCTAGCACCTCCTCAGTAATATACTATACTCTCTCTCCTTCTATCTAGCACCTCCTCAGTAATATACTAGACTCTCTCTCTCTACCTAGCACCTCCTCAGTGATATACTCTACTCTTTCTCTACCTAGCACCTCCTCAGTAATATACTATACTCTCTCTCTACCTAGCACCTCCTCAGTAATATACTATACTCTCTCTCCTTCTATCTAGCACCTCCTCAGTAATATACTATACTCTCTCTCTCTCTACCTAGCACCTCCTCAGTAATATACTATACTCTCTCTCTCTCTACCTAGCACCTCCTCAGTAATATACTATACTCTCTCTCTACCTAGCACATACTCAGCAATATACTCTACTCTCTCTCTCTCTATCTAGCACCTCCTCTGCAATATACTATACTTTATCTCTCTCTCTACATAGCACCTCCTCAGTAATATACTATACTCTCTCTCTACCAAGCACCTCCTCAGTAATATACTATACTCTCTCTCCTTCTATAAAGCACCTCCTCAGTAATATACTGTACTCTCTGCTCTCTCTCTACCTAGCACCTCATCCGCAATATACTATACTCTCTCTCTCTACCTAGCACCTCCTCAGTAACATACTATACTCTCTCTCTACCTAGCACCTCCTCAGTAATATACTATACTCTCTCTCTACCTAGCACCTCCTCAGCAATATACTATACTCTCTCTCTCTACCTAGCACCTACTCAGCAATATACTATACTCTCTCTCTCTACCTAGCACCTCCTCAGTAATATACTATACTCTCTCTCTACCTAGCACCTCCTCAGTAATATACTATACTCTCTCTCTCTCTACCTAGCACCTCCTCTGCAATATACTATACTTTATTTCTCTCTCTATATAGCACCTCCTCAGTAATATACTATAATCTCTCTCTCTCTACCTAGCACCTACTCAGCAATATACTATACTCTCTCTCTCTCTACCTAGCACCTCCTCTGCAATATACTATACTTTATTTCTCTCTCTACATAGCACCTCCTCAGTAATATACTATACACTCTTTCTCTCTACCTAGCACCTCCTCAGTAATATACTATACTCTCTTTCTACCTAGCACCTCCTCAGTAATATACTATACTCTCTCTCTCTCTACCTAGCACCTCCTCAGTAATATACTATACTCTCTTTCTACCTAGCACCTCCTCAGTAATATACTATACTCTCTCTCTCTCTACCTAGCACCTCCTCAGTAATATACTATACTCTCTCTCTCTCTACCTAGCACCTCCTCAGTAATATACTATACTCTCTCTCTCTACCTAGCACCTCCTCAGTAATATACTATACTCTCTCTCCTTCTATCTAGCACCTACTCAGCAATATACTCTACTCTCTATCTCTCTATCTAGCACCTCCGCTGCAATATACTATACTTTATCTCTCTCTCTCTCTCTACATAGCACCTCCTCAGTAATATACTATACTCTCTCTCTTTCTACCTAGCACCTCCTCAGTAATATACTATACTCTCTCTCCTTCTACCTAGCACCTCCTCAGTAATATACTATACTCTCTCTCCTTCTATCTAGCACCTACTCAGCAATATACTCTACTCTCTATCTCTCTATCTAGCACCTCCTCTGCAATATACTATACTTTATCTCTCTCTCTCTCTCTACCTAGCACCTCCTCAGTGATATACTATACTCTCTCTCCTTCTATATAGCACCTCCTCAGTAATATACTATACACTCTTTCTCTCCCCCTAGCACCTCCCCAGCAATATACTATACTCTCTCTCTCTACCTAGCACCTCCTCAGTAATATACTATACTCTCTCTCTCTACCTAGCACCTCCTCAGTAATATACTATACTCTCTCTCTCTACCTAGCACCTCCTCAGTAATATACTATACTCTCTCTCTACCTAGCACCTCCTCAGTAATATACTATACTCTCTCTCTACCTAGCACCTCCTCAGTAATATACTATACTCTCTCTCTCTCTACCTAGCACCTCCTCAGTAATATACTATACTCTCTCTCTCTCTACCTAGCACCTCCTCGGCAATATACTATACTCTCTCTCGACCTAGCACCTCCTCAGTAACATACTATACTCTCTCTCTACCTAGCACCTCCTCAGCAATATACTATACTCTCTCTCTACCTAGCACCTCCTCAGTAATATACTATACTCTCTCTCTACCTAGCACCTCCTCAGTAACATACTATACTCTCTCATTCTATCTAGCACCTACTCAGTAATATACTATACTCTCTCTCTCTACCTAGCACCTCCTCAGCAATATACTATACTCTCTCTCTACCTGGCACCTCCTCAGTAACATACTATACTCTCTCTCTACCTAGCACCTCCCCTGTGATATACTATACTCTCTCTCTACCTAGCACCTCCTCAGTAATATACTATACTCTCTCTCTCTACCTAGCACCTCCTCAGCAATATACTATACTCTCTCTCTCTACCTGGCACCTCCTCAGTAACATACTATACTCTCTCTCTACCTGGCACCTCCTCAGTAACATACTATACTCTCTCTCTACCTAGCACCTCCTCAGTAACATACTATACTCTCTCTCTACCTAGCACCTCCTCAGCAATATACTATACTCTCTCTCTCTATCTAGCACCTCCTCAGTAATATACTATACTCTCTCTCTCTATATAGCACCTCCTCAGTAATATACTATACTCTCTTTCTCTACCTAGCACCTCCTCAGCAAAATACTATACTCTCTCTCTCTCTACCTAGCACCTCCTCAGTAATATACTCTACTCTCTTTCTACCTAGCACCTCCTCAGTAATATACTAGACTCTCTCTCTCTACATAGCACCTCCTCAGTAATATACTATACTCTCTCTCCTTCTATCTAGCACCTCCTCAGTAATATACTATACTCTCTCTCTCTACCTAGCACCTCCTCAGTAATATACTATACTCTCTCTCTCTACCTAGCACCTCCTCAGTAATATACTCTACTCTCTTTCTACCTAGCACCTCCTCAGTAATATACTATACTCTCTCTCTCTACCTAGCACCTCCTCAGTAATATACTATACTCTCTCTCTCTACCTAGCACCTCCTCAGTAATATACTCTACTCTCTTTCTACCTAGCACCTCCTCAGTAATATACTAG
>NW_027014472.1:0-13452 GCF_036934945.1 Oncorhynchus masou masou | reverse complement strand
CTGTACTGTACTGTACTGTTCTATACTGTACTGTTCTATACTGTACTGTTCTATACTGTTCTCTACTGTACTGTTCTATACTGTACTGTTCTATACTGTACTGTTCTATACTGTTCTCTACTGTACTGTTCTCTATACTGTACTGTTCTCTACTGTTCAAACTGTACTGTTCTATACTGTGTTCTGTACTGCTACTGTCTGTTCTATACTGTGCTGTTCTACACTGTACTGTTCTCTACTGTACTGTTCTCTACTGTACTGTACTGTTCTCTACTGTACTGTTCTATACTGTACTGTTCTATACTGTTCTACTACTCTATACTGTTCTCATACTGTGCTGTCTCTACACTGTACTGTTCTATACTGTTCTATACTGTACTGTTCTCTACTGTTCTCTACTGTACTGTTCTCTACTGTACTGTTCTATACTGTTCTCTACTGTACTGTTCTCTACTGCTACTGTTCTTTACTGTTCTCTACTGTACTGTTCTATACTGTTCTCTACTGTACTGTATCTCTACTGCTACTGTTCTCTACTGTTCTCTACTGTACTGTTCTCTACTCTACCGTTCTATAACTGTACTGTTCTATACTGTTCTCTACTGTACTGTACTCTACTCTACTGTTCTTTACTGTTCTCTACTGTACTGTTCTATACTGTTCTATACTGTACTGTACTGTACTCTACTGTTCTATACTGTTCTCTACTGCACTGTTCTCTACTGTACTGTTCTCTACTCTACCGTTCTCTACTGCACTGTTCTATGTTGTACTGTTCTATACTGTACTGTTCTCTACTGTGCTGTTCCATACTGTACTGTTCTCTACTGTACTGTTCTATGCTGTGCTGTTCTCTACTGTTCTCTACTGTAATGTTCTCTACTGTACTGTTTTCTCTACTGTACTGTTCTATGCTATACTGTTCTATAATGTACTGTTCCTAAACTGTACTGTTCTATACTGTACTGTTCTATACTGTTCTCTACAGTACTGGTCTATAATGTACTGTTCTAAACTGTACTGTTCAATACTGTACTGTTCAATACTGAAATTCTCTTACTGGACTGTTCTATAATGTCCTGATCTAAACTGCACTGTTCAATACTTTTCTGTACTCTACTGTTCTATACTGTACTGTTCTACACTGTTCTCTACTGTACTGTTCTCTACTGTACTGTTCTCTACTGTATGGTTCTCTACTGTACGGTTCTATACTGTACTGTTCTATACTGTTCTCTACTGTACTGTTCTCCACTGTCCTGTTCTATAATGTACTATTCTAAACTGTACTGTTCTATACTGTACTGTTCTATACTGTTCTCTACTGTACGGTTGTCTACTGTTCTATAATGTACTGTTCTATACTGTACTGTTCAATACTGTTCTCTACTCTGCTGTTCTATACTGTGCTGTTCTACACTGTACTGTTCTATACTGTGCTATACTGTACTGCTCTATACTGTTCTCCACTGTACTGTTCTCTACTGTACTGGTCTATATTGTTCTCCACTGTACTGTTCTATACTGCACTGTTCTATACTGTTCTCTACTATACTGTTCTCTAATGTACTGTTCTAAGCTGTACTGTTCTATATTGTACTGTTCAATACTGTACTCTACTGTACTGTTCCATGCTGTACTGATCTATACTGCAATGTTCTATACTCTACTGTTCTCTACTGTACTGTTATATACTGTACTTTTCTATACTGTACTGTTCTATACTGTTCTCTACTGTACTCTACTGTACTGTTCTCTACTGTGCTGTTCAATGCTGTACTCTTCTCTACTGTACGTTTCTATACTGTTCTATAAAGTTCTGTTCTATACTGTTCTCTACTGTACGGTTCTCTACTGTACAGTTCTATGCTATACTGTTCCATACTGTTCTGTTCTATACTGTTCTCCACTGCACTGTTCGCTACTGTACTGTTCTCTACTTTATGGCTCTATGCTGTACTGTGCTATACTGTACTGTTCTCCACTGTATTGTTCTCTACTGTACTGTTCTATATTGTTCTCCACTGTACTGTTCTATACTGTACTGTTCTATACTGTTCTCTACTGTACTGTTCTCTACTGTACTGCTCTAAGCTGTACTGTTCTATATTGTACTGTTCTATACTGTTCTCTACTGTACTGTTCCATACTGTACTGTTCCATACTGCACTGTTCTATACTCTACTGTTCTCTACTGTACTGTTATATACTGTACTGTTCTATACTGTACTGTTCTATACTGTTCTCTACTGTTCTCTACTGTACTGTTCTCTATTGTACTGTTCTCTACTGTACTCGACTGTACTGTTCTATACGGTACTCTACTGTGCTGTTCTATACCGTTCTCTACTGCACTGTTCTCTACTGTACTGTTCTCTACTGTACTCGACTGTACTGTTCTATACGGTACTCTACTGTGCATTTACATTTTTTTTTACTGTGCTGTTCTATGCTGTGCTCTACTGTTCTCTACTGTACTGTTCTCTACTCTACCGTTCTCTACTGCACTGTTCTATGCTGTACAGTTCTATACTGTACTGTACTGTTCTCTACTGTACTGTTCTCTACTGTACTCTACTGTACTGTTGTATACTGTACTCTACTGTGCTGTTCTATACTGTTCTCTACTGTTCTCTACTGTATTGTTCTCTACTCTACCGTTCTCAACTGTACTGTTCTATACTGTACTGTTCAATACTGTACTCTACTGTACTGTTCTCTACTGTACTCTACTGTACTGTTGTATACTGTACTCTACTGTGCTATTCTATACTGGCCTCTACTGTTCTCTACTGTACTGTTCTCTACTCTACCGTTCTATAACTGTACTGTTCTATACTGTTCTCTACTGTACTGTACTCTACTCTACTGTTCTTTACTGTTCTCTACTGTACTGTTCTATACTGTTCTATACTGTACTGTACTGTACTCTACTGTTCTATACTGTTCTCTACTGCACTGTTCTATACTGTACTCTACTGTACTGTTCTATACTGTACTCTACTGTGCTGTTCTATACTGTACTCTACTGTTCTGCTCTATACTGTACTCTACTCTACTGTTCTATACTGTTCTCTACTGTACTCTACTCTACTGTTCTATACTGTTCTCTACTGTACTGTTCTATACTGTTCTATACTGTACTGTTCTATACTGTACTGTTCTATACTGTACTGTTCTATACTGTACTGTTCTCTACTGTACTCTACTATCCTTCTAATAATTGCACCAACAGTTGTTGCCTTCTCACCAAGCTGCTTCCCTATTCTCCTGAAGCCCATCCCAGCCTTGTGCAGGTCTACAATTTTACCTCTGATGTCCTTACACAGTTCTCTGGTCTTGGCCATTGTGGAGAGGTTGGAGTCTGTTTGATTGAGTGTGTGGACAGGTGTCTTTTACACAGGTAATGAGTTCAAACAGTTGCAGTTAATACAGGTAGTGAGTGGAGAACAGGAAGGGCTTCTTAAAGATAAACTAACAGGTTTGTGAGAGCTGGAATTCTTACTGGTTGGTAGGTGATCAAATACTTATGTCATGCAATAAAATGCTAATTATTTACTTAAAAATCATACAATGTGAATGTGGATTTTTGTTTTAGATTCCATCTCTCACAGTTGAAGTGTTCTACATGCTTTGTAAGTAGGAAAACCTGCAACATCGGCAGTGTATCAAATACTTGTTCTCCCCACTGTATGACTTCATAAATGTAAAAAAAAATATATATACTTTTTGCTTCCATTTGACATCTCCTTTGAACTTCACATGTTGTTGATCATGGGTCCTTTACATGGAAATGCCTTGGTGCTCATGGGTCCTTTACATGGAAATGCCTTGGTGCTCATGGGTCCTTCACATGGAAATGCCTTGGTGCTCATGGGTCCTTTACATGGAAATGCCTTGGTGCTCATGGGTCCTTTACATGGAAATGCCTTGGTGCTCATGGGTCCTTCACATGGAAATGCCTTGGTGCTCATGAGTCCTTCACATGAAAATGCCTTGGTGCTCATGGGTCCTTCACATGGAAATGCCTTGGTGCTCATGGGTCCTTCACATGGAAATGCCTTGCTGCTCATGGGTCCTTTACATACAAATGAATTGGTGCGCATTGGTCCTTTTACATGGAAATGCCTTGGTGCTCATGGGTCCTACATGGAAATGCCTTGGTGCTCATGGGTCCTACATGGAAATGCCTTGGTGCTCATGGGTCCTTTTACATGGAAATGCCTTGGTGCTCATGGGTCCTTTTACATGGAAATGCCTTGGTGCTTATGGGTCCTTTACATGGAAATGCCTTGGTGCTCATGGGTCCTTTACATACAAATGAATTGGTGCGCATTGGTCCTTTTACATGGAAATGCCTTGGTGCTCATGGGTCCTACATGGAAATGCCTTGGTGCTCATGGGTCCTTTTACATGGAAATGCCTTGGTGCTCATGGGGTGAAATGCCTTGGTGCTTATGGGTCCTTTACATGGAAATGCTCATTGGTCATTTTAAATGGAAATGCCTTGGTGCTCATGGGTCCTTTACATGGAAATGCCTTGGTGCTCATGGGTCCTTTTACATGGAAATGCCTTGGTGCTCATGGGTCCTTTACATGGAAATGCTCATAGGTCCTTTTACATGGAAATTACTTGGTGCCCATGGGTCCTTTTACTTGGAAATGACTTGGTGCTCATGGGTCCTACATGGAAATGCCTTGGTGCTCATGGGTCCTACATGGAAATGCCTTGGTGCTCATGGGTGAGTTTTACATGGAAATGCCTTGGTGCTCATGGGTCCTTTTACATGGAAATGCCTTGGTGCTTATGGGTCCTTTACATGGAAATGCTCATTGGTCATTTTAAATGGAAATGATTTGGTGCTCATGGGTCCTTTACATGGAAATGCTCATTGGTCATTTTAAATGGAAATGCCTTGGTGCTCATGGGTCCTTTACATGGAAATGCCTTGGTGCTCATGGGTCCTTTTACATGGAAATGCCTTGGTGCTCATGGGTCCTTTACATGGAAATGCTCATAGGTCCTTTTACATGGAAATTACTTGGTGCTCATGGGTCCATTTCCATGTAAAATGCCCCCGTGTATATGGCCTCCTTCAGTCTCCTGATGTCTGGGACCAGGCTAGGCTCCATAGATCGAGTTTAGTTAGTATTTTACTGTTTTAAAACTGTTTGGGTGAGTTTGAATGTGCATGTGTGAGACAGAGTGTCCTGAGCTGAGTCCCTGACCCAGAGTTGAGAAGTTGAGGCCCTCCGTCGAGAGAGAGGGTGTAGCTGAGACTGACTGTGAGCTTGGAGGCGTTGTTGAGACTACAGAGAACAATCTCCTGGTTGTCACTCCGGGAGACCTGATTGATCTTAGTCCAGTCTGCTCTCTCTCTTCCCCCTCAATCTCCCTCTCTGTCTATCTCTCCTCCCTTACTCTCTCTCCTCTCTCTCCCTTTCCTCTCTCTCCACTTTTTCTCTCTCTCTCTCTTTCCTTTCCTCTATGCTCTCTGCTCTCTGCTCTCTCGTCTCTCGTCTCTCGTCTCTCTCTGTCTCTCTCTGTCTCTCTCTCTCTCTCTCTCTCTCTCTCTCTCTCTCCTCTCTCACTCTCTCACTCTCCACTTTCCTCTCTCTTTCTCTCCTCTCTCTGCTCCAGTTGGCTCTCTCTCGACAGACAGTTGTCTCCCTAGAATCCTGATCACACTGAAGCCCTTTGTGACTAAACAAATGGAATAAATTACACAACTGTAGTGAGTTATAGTTTTTCCTCTGGCAGATATTATGTTACCTACTCCTTTATGTTGGGACCAGAAATTAAACAAGGAAGTCATAAAAGCTGTATCTCAGACTGGTGACAGGCAGCGTTCCTACTACTCTGTTAGATACCAGTCATGTCTCTGAGACTGGTGGAAGGCAGCGTTCCTACTACTCTGTTAGATACCAGTCATGTCTCTCAGACTGGTGGAAGGCAGCGTTCCTACTACTCTGTTAGATACCAGTCATGTCTCTCCAACTGGTGACAGGCAGCGTTCCTACTACTCTGTTAGATACCAGTCATGTCTCCGACTCAGCTGCTCCTACTACTCTGTTAGACTGGTGGAAGGCAGCGTTCCTACTACTCTGTTAGATACCAGTCATGTCTCCAACTGGTGACAGGCAGCGTTCCTACTACTCTGTTAGTCATACCAGTCATGATACCAGTCTCCGACTGGTGGAAGGCAGCGTTCCTACTACTCTGTTAGATACCAGTCATGTCTCTCCGACTGGTGGAAGGCAGCGTTCCTACTACTCTGTTAGATACCAGTCATGTCTCTCCGACTGGTGGAAGGCAGCGTTCCTACTACTCTGTTAGATACCAGTCATGTCTCTCCGACTGGTGGAAGGCAGTGTTCCTACTACTCTGTTAGATACCAGTCATGTCTCTCCGATTGGTGGAAGGCAGCGTTCCTACTACTCTGTTAGATACCAGTCATGTCTGTCAGACTGGTGGACGGCAGCGTTCCTACTACTCTGTTAGATACCAGTCATGTCTCTCCGACTGGTGGAAGGCAGCGTTCCTACTACTCTGTTAGATACCAGTCATGTCTCTCCGACTGGTGGAAGGCAGCGTTCCTACTACTCTGTTTGATACCAGTCATGTCTCTGAGACTGGTGGAAGGCAGCGTTCCTACTACTCTGTTAGATACCAGTCATGTCTCTGAGTCATGTCTCTGTTAGATACCAGTCATGTCTGTCAGACTGGTGGAAGGCAGCGTTCCTACTACTCTGTTAGATACCAGTCATGTCTCTGAGACTGGTGGAAGGCAGCGTTCCTACTACTCTGTTAGATACCAGTCATGTCTGTCAGACTGGTGGAAGGCAGCGTTCCTACTACTCTGTTAGATACCAGTCATGTCTGTCAGACTGGTGGAAGGCAGCGTTCCTACTACTCTGTTAGATACCAGTCATGTCTCTCAGACTGGTGAAGGCAGCGTTCCTACTACTCTGTTAGATACCAGTCATGTCTCTCCGACTGGTGGAAGGCAGCGTTCCTACTACTCTGTTAGATACCAGTCATGTCTCTCAGACTGGTGGAAGGCAGCGTTCCTACTACTCTGTTAGATACCAGTCATGTCTGTCAGACTGGTGACAGTCAGCGTTCCTACTACTCTGTTAGATACCAGTCATGTCTCTCAGACTGGTGGAAGGCAGCGTTCCTACTACTCTGTTAGATACCAGTCATGTCTCTCAGACTGGTGACAGGCAGCGTTCCTACTACTCTGTTAGATACCAGTCATGTCTCTCAGACTGGTGGAAGGCAGCGTTCCTACTACTCTGTTAGATACCAGTCATGTCTCTGAGACTGGTGGAAGGCAGCGTTCCTACTACTCTGTTAGATACCAGTCATGTCTCTCAGACTGGTGGAAGGCAGCGTTCCTACTACTCTGTTTGATACCAGTCATGTCTCTCCGACTGGTGGAAGGCAGCGTTCCTACTACTCTGTTAGATACCAGTCATGTCTCTGAGACTGGTGGAAGGCAGCGTTCCTACTACTCTGTTAGATACCAGTCATGTCTCTCAGACTGGTGGAAGGCAGCGTTCCTACTACTCTGTTAGATACCAGTCATGTCTGTCAGACTGGTGACAGGCAGCGTTCCTACTACTCTGTTAGATACCAGTCATGTCTCTCAGACTGGTGGAAGGCAGCGTTCCTACTACTCTGTTTGATACCAGTCATGTCTCTCCGACTGGTGGAAGGCAGCGTTCCTACTACTCTGTTAGATACCAGTCATGTCTCAGACTGGTGGAAGGCAGCGTTCCTACTACTCTGTTAGATACCAGTCATGTCTGTCAGACTGGTGGAAGGCAGCGTTCCTACTACTCTGTTAGATACCAGTCATGTCTGTCAGACTGGTGGAAGGCAGCGTTCCTACTACTCTGTTAGATACCAGTCATGTCTCTCCGACTGGTGGAAGGCAGCGTTCCTACTACTCTGTTAGATACCAGTCATGTCTCTCAGACTGGTGACAGGCAGCGTTCCTACTACTCTGTTAGATACCAGTCATGTCTCTGAGACTGGTGGAAGGCAGCGTTCCTACTACTCTGTTAGATACCAGTCATGTCTCTCCGACTGGTGGAAGGCAGCGTTCCTACTACTCTGTTAGATACCAGTCATGTCTCTGAGACAGGCAGCGTTCCTACTCTGTTAGATCAGACTGGTGGAAGGCAGCGTTCCTACTACTCTGTTTGATACCAGTCATATCTATCTGACTGGTGACAGGCAGCGTTCCTACTACTCTGTTAGATACCAGTCATGTCTCTCCGACTGGTGACAGGCAGCGTTCCTACTACTCTGTTAGATACCAGTCATGTCTGTCAGACTGGTGGACGGCAGCGTTCCTACTACTCTGTTAGATACCAGTCATGTCTCTCAGACTGGTGGAAGGCAGCGTTCCTACTACTCTGTTAGATACCAGTCATGTCTCTCAGACTGGTGGAAGGCAGCGTTCCTACTACTCTGTTAGATACCAGTCATGTCTCTGAGACTGGTGACAGGCAGCGTTCCTACTACTCTGTTTGATACCAGTCATGTCTGTCAGACTGGTGGAAGGCAGCGTTCCTACTACTCTGTTAGATACCAGTCATGTCTCTCCGACTGGTGGAAGGCAGCGTTCCTACTACTCTGTTAGATAACAGTCATGTCTCTCCGACTGGTGGAAGGCAGCGTTCCTACTACTCTGTTAGATACCAGTCATGTCTCTCAGACTGGTGGTTCCTACTACTCTGTTAGATACCAGTCATGTCTCTCCACACTGGTGGAATGGCAGCGTTCCTACTACTCTGTTAGATACCAGTCATGTCTCTCAGACTGGTGGAAGGCAGCGTTCCTACTACTCTGTTAGATACCAGTCATGTCTCTCAGACTGGTGGAAGGCAGGCTGTTTGATACCAGTCATGTCTCTCAGACTGGTGGAAGGCAGCGTTCCTACTACTCTGTTAGATACCAGTCATGTCTCTCCGACTGGTGGAAGGCAGCGTTCCTACTACTCTGTTAGATACCAGTCATGTCTACTACTCAGACTGGTGGAAGGCAGTCAAACTGTGGAAGGCAGCGTTCTACTACTCTGTTAGATACCAGTCATGTCTCTCAGACTGGTGGAAGGCAGCGTTCCTACTACTCTGTTTGATACCAGTCATGTCTCTCCGACTGGTAGAGTCAGGCAGACTGTCTCTCAGACTGGTGGAAGGCAGCGTTCCTACTACTCTGTTTGATACCAGTCATGTCTCTCAGACTGGTGGAAGGCAGCGTTCCTACTACTCTGTTAGATACCAGTCATGTCTCTCCGACTGGTGGAAGGCAGCGTTCCTACTACTCTGTTAGATACCAGTCATGTCTCTCCGACTGGTGGAAGGCAGCGTTCCTACTACTCTGTTAGATACCAGTCATGTCTATCTGACTGGTGACAGGCAGCGTTCCTACTACTCTGTTAGATACCAGTCATGTCTCTGAGACTGGTGGAAGGCAGCGTTCCTACTACTCTGTTAGATACCAGTCATGTCTCTCCGACTGGTGACAGGCAGCGTTCCTACTACTCTGTTGATACCAGTCATGTCTCAGACTGGTGGAAGGCAGCGTTCCTACTACTCTGTTAGATACCAGTCATGTCTGTCAGACTGGTGGTGGAAGTCATGTCTCAGACTGGTGACAGGCAGCGTTCCTACTACTCTGTTTGATACCAGTCATGTCTGTCAGACTGGTGGAAGGCAGCGTTCCTACTACTCTGTTAGATACCAGTCATGTCTCTCCGACTGGTGGAAGGCACTCTGTTTGCGTTCCTACTACTCTGTTAGATACCAGTCATGTCTCTCCGACTGGTGAAGGCAGCGTTGGAAGGCCTTTACTACTCTGTTAGATACCAGTCATGTCTCTCCGACTGGTGACAGGCAGCGTTCCTACTACTCTGTTAGATACCAGTCATGTCTCTGAGACTGGTGGAAGGCAGCGTTCCTACTACTCTGTTAGATACCAGTCATGTCTCTCCGACTGGTGACAGGCAGCGTTCCTACTACTCTGTTAGATACCAGTCATGTCTGTCAGACTGGTGGAAGGCAGCGTTCCTACTACTCTGTTAGATACCAGTCATGTCTCTCCGACTGGTGGAAGGCAGCGTTCCTACTACTCTGTTAGATACCAGTCATGTCTCTGAGACTGGTGGAAGGCAGCGTTCCTACTACTCTGTTAGATACCAGTCATGTCTCTCCGACTGGTGGAAGGCAGCGTTCCTACTACTCTGTTAGATACCAGTCATGTCTCTCAGACTGGTGGAAGGCAGCGTTCCTACTACTCTGTTAGATACCAGTCATGTCTCTCAGACTGGTGGAAGGCAGCGTTCCTACTACTCTGTTAGATACCAGTCATGTCTCTCCGACTGGTGGAAGGCAGCGTTCCTACTACTCTGTTAGATACCAGTCATGTCTCTCAGACTGGTGGAAGGCAGCGTTCCTACTACTCTGTTTGATACCAGTCATGTCTGTCAGACTGGTGGAAGGCAGCGTTCCTACTACTCTGTTAGATACCAGTCATGTCTCTCCGACTGGTGGAAGGCAGTGTTTCTACTACTCTGTTAGATACCAGTCATGCCTCTCATACTGGTGGAAGGCAGCGTTCCTACTACTCTGTTTGATACCAGTCATGTCTCTCAGACTGGTGGAAGGCAGCGTTCCTACTACTCTGTTAGATACCAGTCATGTCTCTCCGACTGTTGGAAGGCAGCGTTCCTACTACTCTGTTTGATACCAGTCATGTCTGTCAGACTGGTGGAAGGCAGTGTTTCTACTACTCTGTTTGATACCAGTCATGTCTGTCAGACTGGTGGAAGGCAGTGTTTCTACTACTCCTGTTAGATACAGTCATGTCTCTCACTGGTGGAAGGCAGCGTTCCCTGCTGGACTGGAAGGCTCTACTATACTGATACCAGTCATGTCTCTGAGACTGGTGGAAGGCAGCGTTCCTACTACTCTGTTAGATACCAGTCATGTCTCTGAGACTGGTGGAAGGCAGCGTTCCTACTACTCTGTTAGATACCAGTCATGTCTCTAGATACCAGTTCCTACTACTCTGTTTGATACCAGTCACTCAGACTGGTGGACAGGCAGCGTTCCTACTACTCTGTTTGATACCAGTCATGTCTGTCAGACTGGTGGACAGGCAGCTGTTAGATACCAGTCATGCCTCCTACTACTCTGTTAGATACCAGTCATGTCTCTCAGACTGGTGGAAGGCAGTGTTCCTACTACTCTGTTAGATACCAGTCATGTCTCAGACTGGTCAGACTGGTGAGGCAGCGTTCCTACTACTCTGTTTGATACCAGTCATGTCTGTCAGACTGGTGGAAGGCAGTTCCTACTACTCTGTTAGATACCAGTCATGTCTCTCCGACTGGTGGAAGGCAGCTGGTGGAAGGCAGCTGCCTACTACTCTGTTAGATACCAGTCATGTCTCTCCGACTGGTGACAGGCAGCGTTCCTACTACTCTGTTAGATACCAGTCATGTCTGTCAGACTGGTGAAGGCAGTGTTCCTACTACTCTGTTAGATACCAGTCATGTCTCTCAGACTGGTGGAAGGCAGTGTTCCTACTACTCTGTTAGATACCAGTCATGTCTGTCAGACTGGTGGAAGGCAGCGCTCCTACTACTCTGTTTGGATACCAGTCATGTCTGTCCGACTGGTGGAAGGCAGCTGGTTCCTACTACTCTGTTAGATACCAGTCATGTCTCTCAGACTGGTGGAAGGCTACTCTGTTAGCAGTTCTGAGACTGATACTACTACTCTGTTAGATACCAGTCATGTCTCCTCAGACTGGTGGAAATCAGAGTTCCTACTACTCTGTTAGATACCAGTCATGTCTCTCCGACTGGTGGAAGGCAGCGTTCCTACTACTCTGTTAGATACCAGTCATGTCTCTGAGACTGGTGGAAGGCAGCGTTCCTACTACTGTTAGATACCAGTCATGTCTCTCCGTCAAACTGGTGGAAGGGCAGCTGCCTCTACTACTCTGTTTGATACCAGTCACGTCTGTGACCGTGAAGGCAGCGTTCCTACTACTTCCTGTTAGATACCAGTCATGTTTCTGAGACTGGTGGAAGGCAGCGTTTCTACTACTCTGTTAGATACCAGTCATGTTTCTCCAGACTGGTGGAAGGCAGCGTTCCTACTACTCTGTTTGATACCAGTCATGTCTCAGACTGGCGGGAAGGCAGCGTTCCTACTACTCTGTTAGATACCAGTCATGTCTCTCAGACTGGCGGAAGGCAGCTCCTATTACTCTGTTAGATACCAGTCAGTTCCCATGGGACTGCGGAAGGCAGGTTCCTACTACTCTGTTAGATACCAGTCATGTCTATCCGACTGTTGGAAGCAGTGTTCCTACTACTCTGTTAGATGTCTCATGTCTCTCCGATTGGTGGAAGGCATGCTTCCACTAGCTTCCTCTGTTAGATACCAGTCATGTCTGTCAGACTGGACGCAGCGTTCCTACTACTCTGTTAGATACCAGTCAGTGTCCGACTGGTGGGAAGGCAGTGTTTCTACTACTCTGTTAGATACCAGTCATGCCTCTCATACTGGTAGGCAGCGCTCCTACTACTCTGTTTGATACCAGTCATGTCTCAGACTGGGAAGGCAGCGTTCCTACTACTCTGTTAGATACCAGGTCATACCCTCCGACTGTTGGAAGGCATCACTACTTGCTTGATACAGTCTCTCCGACTGCTGAAGGTTGTTTTACTACTTGTTTGATACCAGTCATGTCTGTCAGACTGGTGGGAGGCAGTGTTTCTACTACTCTGTTTGATACCAGTCAAGGCCCTCCACTGGTGGAAGGCAGTGTTTCTACTATCTGTTAGATACCAGTCATGCCTCTCATACTGGTGGAAGGCAGTGTTTCTACTACTCTGTTAGATATCACAGTCATGTCTCTCAGACTGGTGGAAGGCAGCGTTCCTACTACTCTGTTTGATACCAGTCATGTCTCTCCGACTGGTGGAAGGCAGCGTTCCTACTACTCTGTTTGATACAGTCATGTCTCTCCCACTGTTGGAAGGCAGCGTTCCTACTACTCTGTTTGATACCAGTCATGTCTGTCAGACTGGTGGAAGGCAGTGTTTCTACTACTCTGTTTGATACCAGTCATGTCTGTCAGACTGGTGGAAGGCAGTGTTTCTACTACTCTGTTTGATACCAGTCATGTCTCTCCGACTGGTGGAAGGCAGCGTTCCTACTACTCTGTTTGATACCAGTCATGTCTCTGAGACTGGTGGAAGGCAGCGTTCCTACTACTCTGTTAGATACCAGTCATGTCTCTCAGACTGGTGGAAGGCAGCGTTCCTACTACTCTGTTAGATACCAGTAATGTCTCTCCGACTGGTGGAAGGCAGCGTTCCTACTACTCTGTTTGATACCAGTCATATCTATCTGACTGGTGAC
>NW_027014471.1:0-13460 GCF_036934945.1 Oncorhynchus masou masou | reverse complement strand
AGGGAGGTATGGTGGTATGGAGGGAGGTATGGTGGTATGGAGGGAGGTATGGTGAGTGGAGGGAGGTATGGTGGTATGGGAGGGAGGTATGGTGGTATGGAGGGAGGTATGGTGGTATGGAGGGAGGTATGGTGGTGAGGGGGAGGTTTGAGGGTATGGGGAGGTTTGGTGGTATGGTGGTTGGGGGAGGTGGAGGAGGTTTGGTGGTTAGGGATGTTTGAGTGGTTGGGGGAGGTTTGGTGGTGAGGGAGGTTTGGTGGTGAGGGAGGTTTGGTGGTGAGGGAGGTTTGGTGGTTGGGGGAGGTATGGTGGTGGGGGAGGGGTGGTTGGGGAGGTATGGTGGTGAGGGAGGTTTGGTGGTGAGGGAGGTATGGTGGTGAGGGAGGTATGGTGGTGAGGGAGGTATGGTGGTGAGGGAGGCTTGGTATGGTGGTGAGGGAGGTATGGTGGTGAGGGAGGTATGGTGGTGAGGGAGGTATGGTGGTGAGGGAGGTATGGTGGTGAGGGAGGTATGGTGGTGAGGGAGGTATGGTGGTTGGGGAGGTATGGAGGAGGCAGATATCTAGCAGGCTGTCAGAATGTTCTCATGCTCTCAGTTCATTTAGTTCGTCTAGAGCCAATCCTTCTTCCTGAAGATCTACAACACACAGGGGGGTAGTGATTGGTTCCTGGACTAACCCTCTGCCTCCACAAAAAATGTGTCTGCGTGTGTGTCTCTGTGTGTCTGCGTCTGTGTGTGTCTCTGTGTGTGTGTGTGATAGCGCCTGTGTGTGTTTGTGTCCCATGTGGCTCTGTTGGTAGGGCATGACGTGTTTTGGTAGAACATGCCAGTGTTGCCACGGGGGACCAGAATGAAAAAGTATGAAAAATGTATACATGTATACAAGTGGCTCTGGGATAAGTGTGTGTGTGTGTACGTGCGCATCACATCTGATGAGTAGTATAGTGTTTCCCCCTCAGATCGAAGA
Source organism: Oncorhynchus masou masou (assembly GCF_036934945.1). Lineage (NCBI taxonomy): Eukaryota > Metazoa > Chordata > Actinopteri > Salmoniformes > Salmonidae > Oncorhynchus > Oncorhynchus masou. Next base: position 12,492 of record NW_027014471.1, on the reverse strand, counting down.
CCGCTGCATGGCTTATTCTCCCTCTACCCTCCCCTCTCCCTCTGTTCCCTCCCTCCCCTCTACCTCTACCTCCCTCCCTCTCCCTCTGCTCCCCTCCCTCCCTCTCCTCTGCTCCCCCTCCCTCTCCCTCCTACTCCCCTCCTCCTCTCCCTCTACCCCTCACTCCCTCTCCCTCTGCTCCCCTCCCTCTCTCTCCGCCCCTCTCCCTCCCTCCCTCCCTCCCTCCCTCCCTCCCTCCCTCCCTCCCTCCCTCCCTCCCTCCCTCCCTCCCTCCCCCTCCCTCCCTCCCTCCCTCCCTCTGCTCTCTTCCCTCCCTTCCCTCCTCTCTCCTCCTTTCCTGATCTCTGTTACAGTACTTTGCGTGCATTAGATTAGAAGGGAAGAACAAGCTAACCCCCTAGATCTGTTAGCACCCCTCTCTCCTGTGTAACCCATTGTCTACTTGTCCGAGCTGTCTGTTTGTGGCTGTTTTGTAGAGTACAAAACGTCTAGTTTTGAAGAGAATGGAGCACTCTGTCTGTGATGTGTTTCCTGGGTTCCATTCTGAATCGGCTCTACTCTCATAGCTGTTCTTGTATCGACGACGTGGGCAGTTCTCTGGAACGTGTTGTCGTGGTAACGGGACTTAACTGCGGAGAGATGTCGTCCCTCCATCTGTAGCGTCGCCTTGGACGACGCCAGGGATTTCTTAAGTGATGTGTCCTCTTCCAAGGCTACAGACGGGCGGGCTCTGGTCACAGACAGACAGACGGGCGGGCTCTGGTCACAGACAGACAGACGGGCGTGCGGGCTCTGGTCACAGACAGACAGACGGGGCGTGCGGGCTCTGGTCACAGACAGACAGACGGGCGGGCGGGCTCTGGTCACAGACAGACAGAACAGACGGGCGGGCTCTGGTCACAGACAGACAGACGGGCGGGCTCTGGTCACAGACAGACAGACGGGGCGGGCTCTGGTCACAGACAGACAGACGGGCGGGCTCTGGTCACAGAACATGGGCATACATTACACATTAATGCATACAGTATCATATGATGTGTTTACATACATCCTTGGAACCATATAGATCCTATTCAATTACTTAGAGGTGCCATAAACCCTCTGTTCCAGAATGGGTTGGAAATTGCAGCCATATTGGTCAGGGGAGAAATCCAAACCAGTCTCATTGGAACGAATGGCCCTAGATTTGACTATTTAAGCAATAAGGCCCCGAGGGGGGGTGGTATAGCCAATATACCCACGGCTAAGGGCTGTTCTTAAGCACGACGAGCGCAGAGTGCCTGGAGTACTGCACATCTAGATTTGAATATATTGTACAAGAGGTTTAATAAATGCATTCTACAGAAGATAATGGTATAGGAAACCTACAAAATAATAGCAACAACCCCCTGCAGTTTATAAAATGCTGTCATAATGCTGTGCTGATAAACATTTGCAATACATGTTTACATTTTTTTGGGGGGGGACGACACGCAGACACACACACACATTTTTTGTGGAGGCAGAGGGTTAGTCCAGGAACCAATCACTACCCCTGTGTGTTGTAGATCTTCAGGAAGAAGGGGATTGGCCAGAGCCTGTAATCTGTCTGTCTGTGACTGAGCCCGCCAATCTGTGCTGTCTGTGACTGCAGACGCCCGTCTGTCTGTCTGTGACCAGAGCCCGCCCGTCATGTCTGTGACCAGACGCCCGTCTGTCTGTCTGTGACCAGAGCCCGCCGTCTGTCTGTCTGTGACCAGAGCCCGCCCCGCCTGTTCTGTCTGACCAGAGCCCGCCACCAGAGCCCGCCCGTCTGTCTGTCTGTGACCAGAGCCCGCCCGTCTGTCTGTCTCTGTGAGCCCGCCCGTCTAATCTATTTCTATTAGAAACTGGTTACCAACGTAATTAGGGCAGTAAAATAATTACTTTGAAATACCCGTGATATACGTTCTGATATATCACGGCTGTCAGCCAATCAGCATTCAGGGCTCGAACCACCCAGTTTATCATAGTAATATAATTATTGTCAACTTGTCAAAAATATATATATATATTGTCATATAGTTATAAATAGAGTTTATACAGTTTTTACACACATTTTCTACAAAAATTGCCTCTAAAACATATGTACAGTGGCTTTCAGAATGGATTCACACACATTGACACTTTTTCCACATTTTGTTGTTACAGCCTCAATTTCAACTGAGATGTAGCCTAGTGGTTAGAGTGTAGAGGGGCGGCAGGGTAGCCTAGTAGTGGTTAGAGTGTAGAGGCGGCAGGGTAGCCTAGTGGTTAGAGTGTGAGGCGGCAGGGTAGCCTAGTGGTTAGAGTGTAGAGGCGGCAGGGTAGCCTAGTGGTTAGAGTGTAGAGGCGGCAGGGTGGCCTAGTGGTTAGAGTGTAGAGGCGGCAGGGTGGCCTAGTGGTTAGGTGTGGCGCAGGGTAGCCTAGTGGTTAGAGTGTAGAGGCGGCAGGGTAGCCTAGTGGTTAGAGTGTAGAGGCGGCAGGGTAGCCTAGTGGTTAGAGTGTGTAGAGAAGCCTTAGTGGTTAGAGTGTAGGGCGGCAGGGTAGCCTAGTGGTTAGAGTGTAGAGGCGGCAGGGTAGCCTAGTGGTTGAGGGTGGCCTAGTGGTTAGGCGGCAGGGTAGCCTAGTGGTTAGAGTGTGGAGTGGCCTAGTGGTTAGGTGTAGGCGGCAGGGTTGCCTAGTGGTTAGAGTGTAGAGGCGTGCAGGGTGGCCTAGTGGTTAGAGTGTAGGCGGCAGGGTGGCCTAGTGGTTAGAGTGTAAGAGGCGGCAGGGTGGCCTAGTGGTTAGAGTGTAGGCGGCAGGGTAGCCTAGTGGTTAGAGTGTAGAGGCGGCAGGGTGGCCTAGTGGTTAGAGTGTAGAGGCGGCAGGGTGGCCTAGTGGTTAGAGTGTAGAGGCGGCAGGGTAGCCTAGTGGTTAGAGTGTAGGGCGGCAGGGTAGCCTAGTGGTTAGAGTGTAGGCGGCAGGGTAGCCTAGGGTTAGAGTGTAGGCGGCAGGGTAGCCTAGTGGTTAGAGTGTAGAGGCGGCAGGGTAGCTAGTGGTTAGAGTGTAGAGGCGGCAGGGTAGCCTAGTGGTTAGAGTGTAGAGGCGGCAGGGTAGCCTAGTGGTTAGAGTGTAGAGGCGGCAGGCGGCCTAGTGGTTAGAGTGTAGAGGCGGCAGGGTAGCCTAGTGGTTAGAGTGTAGAGTAGCCTAGTGGTTAGAGTGTAGGCGGCAAGGTAGCCTAGTGGTTAGAGCGTTGGACTAGTAACCGAAGGTTGTTCTGCCCCTGAACAGGCAGTTAACCCACTGGTCCTAGGCCGTCATTGAAAATAAGAATTTGTAATAAGAACTTCCTGACTGATGCCTTGAGATGTTGCTTCAAAATATCCACCGAATTTTCCTATCTCATGATGCTATCTAATTTGTGAAGTGCACCAGTCCCTCTTGCAGCAAAGCACCCGACAACATGATGCAGCCGACCCCGTGCTTCACGGTTGGGATGGTGTTCTTCGGCTTGCAAGCGTCCCCTTTTTCCTCCAAACATAACGATGGTCTGTATGGCCAAACATTTAGATTTTTGTTTCATCAGAGCAGAGGACATTTCTCCAAAAATTATGATCTTTGTCCCCATGTGCAGTTGCAAACTGTGGTCTGGCTTTTTTTATGGCTGTTTTGGAGCAGTGGCTTCTTCACGGTTGAGCGGCCTTTCAGGTTATGTCGATATAGACCTTGTTTTACTGTGGATATAGATAATCTTTGTACCTGCTTCCTCCAGTATCTTCACAAGGTCCTTTGCTGTTGTTCTGGGATTGATTTGTACTTTTCGCACCAAAGCACGCTCATCTAGGAGACAGAACGCATCTCCTTCCTGAGTGGTATGACGACTGCGTGGTCCCATGGTGTTTATACTTGCGTACTATTGTTTGTACAGATGAACTTGGTACCTTCAGGTGTTTGAAAATTGCTCCCAAGGATGAACCAGACTTGTGGAGGTCTACAAATGTTTTTCTGGGGTCTTGGCTGATTTCTTTTGATTTTCCCATGATGTCAAGCAAAGAGGCACTGAGTTTGAAGGTAGGCCTTGAAATACATCCACAGGTACACCTCCAATTGACTCAGGCTAATTGACATAATTTATCAGAAGCTTCTAAAGCCATGACATCATTTTCTGGAATTTCCAAGCTGTTTAAAGGCACAGTCTTAGTAGTGTAGTGTATGTTAACTTCTGACCCACTGGAATTGCGATACAGTGAATTATAAGTGAAATAATCTGTCTGTAAACAATTGTTGGAAAAATTACTTGTATCATGCACAAAAGTAGATGTCGTAACCGACTTGCCAAAACTATAGTTGGTTAATTAACAAGAAATTTGTAATTAACAAGAAATTTGTTTTAATGACTCCAACCTAAGTGCATGTAAACTTCCGACTTCAACTGTACATATTCATTATTTTACACGATATCTTATCACAGCACTGGCAAAGCATAGTTGACCAATTCCCTGACCAAAATGGCCGACCTTTATCCCATCATTAGAAGGTACTTTACCATTCTAGCAGTCTAATTCCTAATTCTATGCTTGGTACATATAGAGACACCCTGTTAGCTCCCCAGACAGACAGACTCCCTGGCTACAGTCAGTCTACAACAGGGGCTTCTCTTTCTCTCACTCTCTTTTCCCTCTTGTGTGTAGATGGGTGAGGGAGAAAAATAGATTTCATCCATTTTGAATTCCGGTTGTAACATAACAAAAATACTTCCTAAAATCAATCTATATTAGATACAGGTGGCGTTTTTAATACCCCACGTCAGTTGTTGCTTTGAAGATTCCTAAACAAAATGAAACGCCAACCTTGATGATTACCATGCAAGCCTTTCCGCTTCTTGTGTTTCACATTCTTAAACTGTCAATAGAATCATTTTGTTATTTAAAAACAACCCTCATTTAGTCTTGTGAGTAGTGATCTGGCCTCTCAATATTTCCATTGATTACTTTGTGTGACAACAGTCGCGATATGGTCATTATTACAGCTCTATAGAGGACAAAATGGCACCCTATTCTCTGCATAGTGCACTGCTTTGGACGAGCCTCTGATCAAAGTAGTGCACCATATGAGAATAGTGGTCCATATCAGGCGAACCCTTTGTCACACCGGGACAGTAACAGTGTTTGGTTGGTTGGTTGTTCCAGAAGAAGGCTGGGCTGTAAAATTAAACTGACTGGCTATTGGACAGTAGAAGGCTGTAAACTGACTGGCTATTGGACAGTAGAAGGATGTAAACTGACTGGCTATTGGACAGTAGAAGGATGTAAACTGACTGGCTATAGGACAGTAGAAGGCTGTAAACTGACTGGCTATTGGACAGTAGAAGGCTGTAAACTGACTGGCTATTGGACAGTAGAAGGCTGTAAACTGACTGGCTATTGGACAGTAGATGGCTGTAAATTTAAACAGACTGGCTATTGGACAGTAGAAGGCTGTAAACAGACTGGCTATTGGACAGTAGAAGGCTGTAAACTGACTGGCTATTGGACAGTAGAAGGCTGTAAACTGACTGGCTATTGGACAGTAGAAGGCTGTAAACAGACTGGCTATTGGACAGTAGAAGGCTGTAAACTGACTGGCTATTGGACAGTAGAACGCTGTAAACTGACTGGCTATTGGACAGTAGAAGGCTGTAAACTGACTGGCTATTGGACAGTTGAAGGCTGTAAACAGACTGGCTATTGGACAGTAGGAGGCTGTAAACAGACTGGCTATTGGACAGTTGAAGGCTGTAAACAGACTGGCTATTGGACAGTTGAAGGCTGTAAACAGACTGGCTATTGGACAGTAGGAGGCTGTAAACTGACTAGCTATTGGACAGTAGAAGGCTGTAAACTGACTGGCTATTGGACAGTAGGAGGCTGTAAACAGACTGGCTATTGGACAGTAGAAGGCTGTAAACAGACTGGCTATTGGACAGTAGAAGGATGTAAACAGACTGGCTATTGGACAGTAGAAGGCTGTAAACAGACTGGCTATTGGACAGTAGAAGGATGTAAACAGACTGGCTATTGGACAGTTGAAGGATGTAAACAGACTGGCTATAGGGTAGTTTGGGAAAATGCCGGATGGGCTGGTTCAGTCTTCCTGTCTAAATGATCATATATTTAGTTAATATTGTGGGAAAACTTTTACCAGTGTGGGGACTTTGTGGGAAGTGTTTGTGCCTGTGTGTTTGAAATGCCCAGGCCGAACTTCTGATCCCAGTCCGTTCCTAGCTGTAAATGAGGGACTCATGGACGAGCTCCAAAGCCACAATCAATATATTTTAAGTGGTTTTGCATTGTCTATGATCCATGGTGAGAAAAATAAATTGGGATCAATATGTTCTCAAGTCTCCCTGCTCGTTCCACAGCAACACTGAGAAGACCTGGATGACGAGGTCGAGAACGATTGGAGAGAAATTAGAAACCTGTGGACAGTTGTCAATACACGGTCAGTGGTTCCGGTGTAAACAGTTTAAAGCAGTAGGTGGCGATCCTCCTCTGACCACAGAACTCCCGAATGTGTTTCTTGACTATTCAGAATCGCCAGCGTTCATCAACACCCAGCAGGGGATCTACTGAGCACGGTCACCGTTCGGTGCTGGTGTCTTGTCAGAGCTGGTTTGCGTCAGCGTTCATGTAAATAGTTGACTTCAGAGGTATATCTCAGCCCTTGATTACCGGCCTCGGGGTAAATATCTCAGCCCTCTATTCATGGCCTCGGGGTAAATATCTCAGCCCTCTATTCATGGCCTCGGGGTAAATATCTCAGCCCTCTATTCATGGCCTCGGGGTAAATATCTCAGCCCTCTATTCATGGCCTCGGGGTAACATTCAGCCCTCTATTCATGGCCTTCCCAGAGGTAAATATCTCAGCCCTCTATTCATGGCCTCGGGGTAAATATCTCAGCCCTCTATTCATGGCCTCGGGGTAAATATCTCAGCCCTCTATTCATGGCTCGGGGTAAATATCTCAGCCCTCTATTCATGGCCTCGGGGTAAATATCTCAGCCCTCTATTCATGGCCTCGGGGTAAATATCTCAGCCCTCTATTCATGGCCTCGGGGTAAATATCTCAGCCCTTGATTCCTGGCCTCGGGGTAAAATATCTCAGCCCTCTATTCATGGCCTCGGGGTAAATATCTCAGCCCTCTATTCATGGCCTCGGGTAAATATCTCAGCCCTCTATTCATGGCCTCAGCAATATCTCAGCCCTCTATTCCTGGCCTCGGGGTAAATATCTCAGCCCTCTATTCATGGCCTCGGGGTAAAATATCTCAACCCTTGATTACTGGCCTCGGGGTAAATATCTCAGCCCTCTATTCATGGCCTTGGGGTAAATATCTCAGCCCTTGATTCCTGGCCTCGGGGTAAATATCTCAGCCCTCTATTCATGGCCTGGGATAGATATCTCAGCCCTTGATTCTGGCCTCGGGTATAATATCTCAGCCCTTGATTACTGGCCTCGGGGTAAATATCTCAGCCCTTGATTACTGGCCCGGGGTAAGCTCTCAGCCCTTGATTACTGGCCTGGGGTAAATATCTCAGCCCTTGATTCCTGGCCTCGGGGTAAATATCTCAGTCCTTGATTCCTGGCCTCGGGGTATAATATCTCAGTCCTTGATTCCTGGCCTCGGGGTATAATATCTCAGCCCTTGATTCCTGGCCTCGGGGTATAATATCTCAGCCCTTGATTCCTGGCCTCGGGGTAAATATCTCAGTCCTTGATTCCTGGCCTCGGGGTATAATATCTCAGCCCTTGATTCCTGGCCTCGGGGTAAAGTCAACGGTTTGATTTTCCTCTTCACTCATCACTTCTCAGGAATGACAACTAGAGTTTGATGAAATCGCCTGGAGTGGAAGCTCACCATGCAGACTGGGTAAACGGATGATTTTCTAAATATTCACACAAACGTGGAATAAGAATATTACAGTCCACCAGCCGCACCTGGCTGGGGGTTGTAATGTCTCAAATCTGGCGTGGATTGTGACTGGTGGATCTGGAGCTGGGGGTTGTAATGTATAAATCCTGGCAGTGGACTATAACTGGTGGATCTGGAGCTGGGGGTTGTAATGTATAAATCCTGGCAGTGGATTGTGACTGGTGGATCTGGAGCTGGGGGTTGTAATGTATAAATCCTGGCAGTGGACTGTGACTGGTGGATCTGGAGCTGGGGGTTGTAATGTATAAATCCTGGCAGTGGACTATGACTGGTGGATCTGGAGCTGGGGGTTGTATTGTATAAATCCTGGCAGTGGACTATGACTGGTGGATCTGGAGCTGGGGGTTGTAATGTATAAATCCTGGCAGTGGACTATGGATCTGGAGCTGGGGGTTGTAATGTATAAATCCTGGCAGTGGACTGTGGATCTGGAGCTGGGGGTTGTAATGTATAAATCCTGGCAGTGGACTAGTGGATCTGGAGCTGGGGGTTGTAATGTATAAATCCTGGCAGTGGACTGTGACTGGTGGATCTGGAGCTGGGGGTTGTAATGTATAAATCCTGGCAGTGGACTATGACTGGTGGATCTGGAGCTGGGGGTTGTAATGTATAAATCCTGGCAGTGGACTATGACTGGTGGATCTGGAGCTGGGGTTGTAATGTATAAATCCTGGCAGTGGACTGTGACTGGTGGATCTGGAGCTGGGGGTTGTAATGTATAAATCCTGGCAGTGGACTATAACTGGTGGATCTGGAGCTGGGGTTGTAATGTATAAATCCTGGCAGTGGACTATGACTGGTGGATCTGGAGCTGGGGGTTGTAATGTATAAATCCTGGCAGTGGACTGTGGATCTGGAGCTGGGGGTTGTAATGTATAAATCCTGGCAGTGGACTGTGACTGGTGGATCTGGAGCTGGGGGTTGTAATGTATAAATCCTGGCAGTGGACTATGACTGGTGGATCTGGAGCTGGGGGTTGTAATGTATAAATCCTGGCAGTGGACTATGACTGGTGGATCTGGAGCTGGGGGTTGTAATGTATAAATCCTGGCAGTGGACTGTGACTGGTGGATCTGGAGCTGGGGGTTGTAATGTATAAATCCTGGCAGTGGACTGTGGATCTGGAGCTGGGGGTTGTAATGTATAAATCCTGGCAGTGGACTGTGGATCTGGAGCTGGGGGTTGTAATGTATAAATCCTGGCAGTGGACTGTGGATCTGGAGCTGGGGGTTGTAATGTATAAATCCTGGCAGTGGACTGTGGATCTGGAGCTGGGGGTTGTAATGTATAAATCCTGGCAGTGGACTGGTGGATCTGGAGCTGGGGGTTGTAATGTATAAATCCTGGCAGTGGACTGTGGATCTGGAGCTGGGAGTTGTAATGTATAAATCCTGGCAGTGGACTGTGACTGGTGGATCTGGAGCTGGGGGTTGTAATGTATAAATCCTGGCAGTGGACTATGACTGGTGGATCTGGAGCTGGGGTTGTAATGTATAAATCCTGGCAGTGGACTATGACTGGTGGATCTGGAGCTGGGAGTTGTAATGTATAAATCCTGGCAGTGGACTGTGACTGGTGGATCTGGAGCTGGGGGTTGTAATGTATAAATCCTGGCAGTGGAGTGTGACTGGTGTATCTGGAGCTGGGGGTTGTAATGTATAAATCCTGGCAGTGGACTGTGACTGGTGGATCTGGAGCTGGGGGTTGTAATGTATAAATCCTGGCAGTGGACTGTGACTGGTGGATCTGGAGCTGGGGGTTGTAATGTATAAATCCTGGCAGTGGACTGTGACTGGTGGATCTGGAGCTGGGGGTTGTAATGTATAAATCCTGGCAGTGGACTGTGGATCTGGAGCTGGGGGTTGTAATGTATAAATCCTGGCAGTGGACAGTGGATCTGGAGCTGGGGGTTGTAATGTATAAATCCTGGCAGTGGACTGTGACTGGTGGATCTGGAGCTGGGGGTTGTAATGTATAAATCCTGGCAGTGGACTATGACTGGTGGATCTGGAGCTGGGAGTTGTAATGTATAAATCCTGGCAGTGGACTATGACTGGTGGATCTGGAGCTGGGAGTTGTAATGTATAAATCCTGGCAGTGGACTGTGACTGGTGGATCTGGAGCTGGGAGTTGTAATGTATAAATCCTGGCAGTGGACTGTGACTGGTGGATCTGGAGCTGGGGGTTGTAATGTATAAATCCTGGCAGTGGACTGTGACTGGTGGATCTGGAGCTGGTCCAGGTTTTCCCGACTGCCTCGCATGCTACAGATCTTCTCTTCGGGAGGCGCAGCATTGTGGAAACTGAGCCCGAGGCTTGTCTAACTCTGTTTTCCCCACCTCTGTTCTCTCTGGAAATCTACCAGGACGAGAGGAAGTCTGTCCAGAATAAAAGCTCAAAACTGTATCCGACTATCTACAGTTGGAGGCTGATAAATAAACAAAGAACAAGTGACTGAAACATAACTGGATTATCGTCCCTCTCAATAATTTTCAAATCCACTGCAGTCCAGTCTCCCAGTCCAGTCTCCCAGTCCAGTCTCCCTGTCCAGGCTCCCTGTCCAGAAGAGGGAAGGGAGGGAGGAGAGGGAAGGGAGGGAGGAGAGGGAAGGGAGGGAGGAGAGGGAAGGGAGGAGTGGGAGAAGAGGGGAGGGAGGGAGGAGAGGGAAGGGAGGGAGGAGAGGAGTGGGAGAAGAGGGGAGAGAGAGAGAGGGGGAGGGGAAGGAGAAGGAGGGAGAGAGAGAGAGAGAGATAGGGGGAGGGGAAGGAGAAGGAGGGAGGGAGGGAGGGAGGGAGAGAGAGAGGGAAGGGAAGGGAGGGAGGAGAGGGGAGGTAGGAGAGGGAAGGGAGGGAGGGAGAAGAGAGAGGGAAGGGAAGGGAGGGAGGAGAGGGGAGGTAGGAGAGGGAAGGGAGGGAGGGAGGGAGGAGAGGAGTGGGAGAAGAGGGGAGAGAGAGAGAGGGAGGGGAAGGAGAAGGAGGGAGGGAGGGAGAAGAGAGAGGGAAGGGAAGGGAGGGAGGAGAGGGGAGGTAGGGAGAGGGAAGGGAGGGAGGAGGGAGGAGAGGAGTGGGAGAAGAGGGGAGAGAGAGAGAGAGAGAGAGAGAGGGAGGGGAAGGAGAAGGAGGGAGGGAGGGAGAAGAGAGAGGGAAGGGAGGGAGGAGAGGGGAGGTAGGAGAGGGAAGGGAGGGAGGGAGGGAGAAGGGGGGGGAAGAGAGACTCCCTCTACATGCTCCAGTGTGGCACAGCCTCACCCAGGGAACAGTTCCATGATACATCCCAAATTACACCCTACATAGTGCACTACTTTGACCAGGGCCCATAAAGGAATAGGGTGCCATTTGGGCACGACCAGACCTCAGCTAGGGCAGTCAAGCAGCCACCCCCACAGGGATCCTGAGGTCAAGGCAACACCAGGTGGCTCGTGGCCGGGTCAGGCAGGCGGGCGGTGGGTGCCAAGCCTGTTGTGCTTTGAGAAGAGGAGCCTTGCGCTCTGCCTGTGTCCCAAATGGCACCCTATTCCCTATAGCCCTCAAACGCAACTCTGGACCTCCAAGCCAGTTCCACTGCATTTTTGTCATTGTTCCCCTATAATCAGGGACTGATTTAGACCTGGGATACCAAGTGGGTGAAATTAATTATCAGGTAGAACAAAAATTCCAGTACTACCTCATATGGTGTTGACTAACCTTGCCCTGTATAGTTCACTACTTTTGACCAGGACCTTTTTGTCTGAAGTAGTGCACTATGTAGGGAATAGGGTGCCATTTGGGATACATACATCCTGTGTTTTGAGAAGAGTCCTGTAGCTCTGTGACTGGCCCTGGAGTCTGGCCTGTCAGCTCTGTAGCCCTGTGACTGGCCCTGGAGTCTGGCCTGTCAGCTCTGTGACTGGCCCTGGAGTCTGGCCTGTCAGCTCTGTGACTGGCCCTGGAGTCTGGCCTGTCAGCTCTGTGACTGGCCCTGGAGTCTGGCCTGTCAGCTCTGTGACTGGCCCTGGAGTCTGGCCTCAGCTCTGTGACTGGCCCTGGAGTCTGGCCTCTCAGCTCTGTGACTGGCCCTGGAGTCTGGCCTCTCAGCTCTGTGACTGGCCCTGGAGTCTGGCCTCTCAGCCCTGTGACTGGCCCTGGAGTCTGGCCTCTCAGCCCTGTGACTGGCCCTGGAGTCTGGCCTCTCAGCCTTGTGACTGGCCCTGGAGTCTGGCCTCTCAGCCCTGTGACTGGCCCTGGAGTCTGGCCTCTCAGCCTTGTGACTGGCCCTGGAGTCTGGCCTCTCAGCCCTGTGACTGGCCCTGGAGTCTGGCCTCTCAGCCCTGTAGCTCTGTGACTGGCCCTGGAGTCTGGCCCTGGAGTCTGGCCTCTCACCTCTGTGACTGGCCCTGGAGTCTGGCCTCTCAGCCCTGGCCCTGGAGTCTGGCCTCTCCTTCAGAGCTCCCTGGCAGCGGGGGTGCGTTAAATACAGTAACACTCCAGCACATATGGAAAAGCAGACAGTGTTGTGTTCTAGTGTAAAACCATGTTCAGAAAGGGAGGTTGTTACAGCTGCCT
>NW_027014470.1:0-13467 GCF_036934945.1 Oncorhynchus masou masou | reverse complement strand
AGGAGAGACATAGCCACTCAGACCATAAATAACATCACCAGGAGAGACATAGCCACTCAGACCATAAATAACATCACCAGGAGAGACATAGCCACTCAGACCATAAATAACATCACCAGGAGAGATGATAGACCACGATCAGACACATAAATAACATCACCAGGAGAGACATAGCCACTCAGACCATAAATAACATCACCAGGAGAGACCATAAATAACATCACCAGGAGAGACATAGCCACTCAGACCATAAATAACATCACCAGGAGAGACATAGCCACTCAGACCATAAATAACATCACCAGGAGAGACATAGCCACTCAGACCATAAATAACATCACCAGGAGAGACCATAACCATGACGAGACATAGCCATCAGACCATAAATAACACCACCAGGAGAGACATAGCCACTCAGACCATAAATAACATCACCAGGAGAGACCATAAATAACATCACCAGGAGAGACATAGCCATCAGACCATAAATAACATCACCAGGAGAGACATAGCCACTCAGACCATAAATAACATCACCAGGAGAGACACATACAATAACACCACCAGGAGAGACATAGCCACTCAGACCATAAATAACACCACCAGGAGAGACATAGCCACTCAGACCATAAATAACATCACCAGGAGAGACATACCACTAGACCACTCAGACTCACTAAATAACACCACCAGGAGAGACAATCAGCCATAAATAACATCACCAGGAGAGAGCCATAAATAACACCACCAGGAGAGACATAGCCACTCAGACCATAAATAACATCACCAGGAGAGACATAGCCACTCAGACCATAAATAACATCACCAGGAGAGACATAGCCACTCAGACCATAAATAACATCACCAGGAGAGACATAGCCACTCAGACCATAAATAACACCACCAGGAGAGACATAGCCACTCAGACCATAAATAACATCACCAGGAGAGACATAGCCACTCAGACCATAAATAACATCACCAGGAGAGACATAGCCACTCAGACCATAAATAACATCACCAGGAGAGACATAGCCACTCAGACCATAAATAACATCACCAGGAGAGACATAGCCACTCAGACCATAAATAACATCACCAGGAGAGACATAGACCACTCAGACCATAAATAACATCACCAGGAGAGACATAGCCACTCAGACCATAAATAACACCACCAGGAGAGACATAGCCACTCAGACCATAAATAACATCACCAGGAGAGACATAGCCACTCAGACCATAAATAACATCACCAGGAGAGACATAGCCACTCAGACCATAATAACATCACCAGGAGAGACATAGCCACTCAGACCATAAATAACATCACCAGGAGAGACATAGCCACTCAGACCATAAATAACACCACCAGGAGAGACATAGCCACTCAGACCATAAATAACATCACCAGGAGAGACATAGCCACTCAGACCATAAATAACATCACCAGGAGAGACATAGCCACTCAGACCATAAATAACACCACCAGGAGAGACATAGACACTCAGACCATAAATAACATCACCAGGAGAGATATAGCCACTCAGACCATAAATAACATCACCAGGAGAGACATAGCCACTCAGACTATAAATAACATCACCAGGAGAGACATAGCCACTCAGACCATAAATAACATCACCAGGAGAGACATAGCCACTCAGACCATAAATAACATCACCAGGAGAGACATAGCCACTCATACCATAAATAACATCACCAGGAGAGATATAGCCACTCAGACCATAAATAACATCACCAGGAGAGACCATAAATAACACCTCCAGGAGAGACATAGCCACTCAGACCATAAATAACACCATCAGAGACATAGCCACTCAGACCATAATACATCACCAGGAGAGACATAGCCACCAGACCATAAATAACACCATCATGAGAGACATAGCCACCAGACCATAAATAACATCACCAGGAGAGACATAGCCACTCAGACCATAAATAACACCATCAGAGAGACCACTCAGAATAACATCACCAGAAAGACATAGCCACTCAGACCATAAATAACATCACCAGGAGACATAGCCACTCAGGCCATAAATAACATCACCAGGAAAGACCCAAGATAAATACACCACCAGGAGAGACATGCCACTCAGACCATAAATAACACCATCAGGAGAGACATAGCCACTCAGACCATAAATAACATCACCAGGAGAGACATAGCCACTCAGACCATAAATAACACCATCAGGGAGAGACATAGCCACTCAGACCATAAATAACATCACCAGGAGAGACATAGCCACTCAGGACCATAAATAACGTCGCCAGGAGAGACATAGCCACTCAGACCATAAATAACATCACCAGGAGAGATAATAGCCACTCAGACCATAAATAACACCACCAGGAGAGACATAGCCACTCAGACCATAAATAACACCACCAGGAGAGACATAGCCACTCAGACCATAAATAACATCAAAAGGAGAGACATAGCCACTCAGACCAAAAATAACGTCACCAGGAGAGACATAGCCACTCAGACCATAAATAACATCACCAGAGAGACAGAGCCACTCAGACCATAAATAACACCGCTAGGAGAGATATAGCCACCCAGACCATAAATAACATCACCAGGAGAGACATAGCCACTCAGACCATAAATAACATCACCAGAGAGACATAGCCACTCAGACCATAACATCACAGAGAGACATAGCCACTCAGACCATAAATAACATCACCAGAGACATAGCCACCAGACCATGTACAATATCACCAGTAGAGACATGATGGGAACACCAGACCATAAATAACATCACTAGAGAGACATAGCCACTCAGACCATAAATAACGTCACCAGGAGAGACCATAAAATAAAATATCAACAGGAGAGACCATAAATAACACCTCCAGGAGAGACATAGCCACTCAGACCATAAATAACAATTCATCAGGAGAGACATAGCCACTCGACCATAAATAACGCCGCTAGGAGAGACATAGCCACTCAGACCATAAACATCACCAGGAGACATAGCCACCAGACCATAAATAACACCACCAGGAGAGACATAGCCACTCAGACCATAAATAACATCACCAGGAGAGACATAGCCACTCAGACCATAAATAACATCACCAGGAGAGACATAGCCACTCAGACCATAAATAACATCACCAGGAGAGACATAGCCACTCAGACCATAAATAACATCACCAGGAGAGACATAGCCACTCAGACCATAAATAACATCACCAGGAGAGACATAGCCACTCAGACCATAAATAACATCACCAGGAGAGACATAGCCACTCAGACCATAAATAACATCACCAGGAGAGACATAGCCACTCAGACCATAAATAACATCACCAGGAGAGACATAGCCACTCAGACCATAAATAACATCACCAGGAGAGACATAGCCACTCAGACCATAAATAACATCACCAGGAGAGACATAGCCACTCAGACCATAAATAACATCACCAGGAGAGACATAGCCACTCAGACCATAAATAACATCACCAGGAGAGACATAGCCACTCAGACCATAAATAACACCACCAGGAGAGACATAGCCACTCAGACCATAAATAACATCACCAGGAGAGACATAGCCACTCAGACCATAAATAACACCACCAGGAGAGACATAGCCACTCAGACCATAAATAACACCACCAGGAGAGACATAGCCACTCAGACCATAAATAACATCACCAGAGAGAATAGCCCAGACCATAATAACATCACCAGGAGAGACATAGCCACTCAGACCATAAATAACACCACCAGGAGAGACATAGCCACTCAGACCATAAATAACACCACCAGGAGAGACCAGACATAATAACACCACCAGGAGAGACCATAAATAACATCACCAGGAGAGACATAGCCACTCAGACCATAAATAACATCACCAGGAGAGACATAGCTACTCAGACCATAAATAACATCACTAGGAGAGACAGAGCCACTCAGACCATAAATAACACCACCAGGAGAGACATAGCCACTCAGACCATAAATAACATCACCAGGAGAGACATAGCCACTCAGACCATAAATAACATCACCAGGAGAGACATAGCCACTCAGACCATAAATAACATCACCAGGAGAGACATAGCCACTCAGACCATAAATAACATCACCAGGAGATACATAGCCACTCAGACCATAAATAAAACATCACCAGGAGAGACATAGCCACTCAGACCATAAATAACACCACCAGGAGAGACATAGCCACTCAGACCATAAATAACATCACCAGGAGAGACCATAAATGACACCACCAGGAGAGACCATAAATAACACCACCAGGAGAGACCATAAATAACACCAACAGGAGAGACCATAAATAACACCACCAGGAGAGACATAGCCACTCAGACCATAAATAACACCACCAGGAGATACATAGCCACTCAGACCATAAATAACATCACCAGGAGAGACATAGCCACTCAGACCATAAATAACATCACCAGGAGAGACATAGCCACTCAGACCATAAATAACATCACCAGGAGAGACATAGCCACTCAGACCATAAATAACGTCACCAGGAGAGACATAGCCACTCAGACCATAAATAACATCACCAGGAGAGACATAGCCACTCAGACCATAAATAACATCACCAGGAGAGACATAGCCACTCAGACCATAAATAACATCACCAGGAGAGACATAGCCACTCAGACCATAAATAACATCACCAGGAGAGACATGGCCACTCAGACCATAAATAACATCACCAGGAGAGATATAGCCACTCAGACCATAAATAACATCACCAGGAGAGACATAGCCACTCAGACCATAAATAACGTCACCAGGAGAGACATAGCCACTCAGACCATAAATAACATCACCAGGAGAGACATAGCCACTCAGACCATAAATAACACCACCAGGAGAGACATAGCCACTCAGACCATAAATAACATCACCAGGAGAGACATAGCCACTCAGACCATAAATAACATCACCAGGAGAGACATAGCCACTCAGACCATAAATAACATCACCAGGAGAGACATAGCCAATTGTGACCATAAATAACATCACCAGGAGATACATAGCCACTCAGACCATAAATAACATAACCAGGAGATACATAGCCACTTAGACCATAAATAACGTCACCAGGAGATACATAGCCACTCAGACCATAAATAACACCACCAGGAGATACATAGCCACTAGACCATAAATAATGTCACCAGGAGATACATAGCCAATTAGACCATAATAACACCACCAGGGAGATACATAGCCACCAGACCATAAATAACGTCAAAAGGAGAGACATAGCCACCAGACCATAAATAACATCACCAGGAGAGACATAGCCACTCAGACCATAAATAACATCACCAGGAGAGACATAGCCACTCAGATCATAAATAACACCACCAGGAGATACATAGCCACTCAAACCATAAATAACATCACCAGGAGAGACATAGCCACCAGACCATAAATAACATCACCAGGAGAGACATAGCCACTCAGACCATAAATAACATCACCAGGAGAGACCATAAAAAATAACATCACCAGGAGAGACCCACTAGACCATAACCCATCAGGAGAGACATAGCCACTCAGACCATAACAATTCATCACCAGGAGACATAGCCACCAGAACATAAATAACATCACCAGGAGAGACATAGCCACCAGACCATAACACCTCCAGGAGAGACATAGCCACCAGACCATAAATAACATCACCAGGAGAGACACAGCCACTCAGACCATAACACCACCAGGAGAGACATAGCCACTCAGACCATAAATAACATCACCAGGAGAGACATAGCCACCTCAGACCATAAATAACACCACCAGGAGAGACATAGCCACTCAGACCATAAATAACATCACCAGGAGAGACATAGCCACCAGACCATAAATAACATCACCAGGAGAGACATAGCCATAAATAACGTCAGGAGAGACATAAACTCAGACCATAAATAATCACCAGAGAGACAGCCACCAGACCATAAATAACATCACCAGGAGAGACATAGCCACCAGACCATAAATAACACCATCAGTAGAGACCACCAGACCATAAATAACATCACCAGGAGAGACATAGCCACTCAGACCATAACACCACCAGGAGAGACCATAAATAACACCACCAGGAGAGACCATAAATAACACCACCAGGAGAGATAGCCACCAGACCATAAATAACATTACCAGGAGACATAGCCACCAGACCATAAATAACATCACCAGGAGATATAGCCACTCAGACCATAAATAACATCACAAGGAGAGATATAGCCACTCAGACCATAAATAACATCACCAGGAGAGACCATAACTATAAATAACATCACCAGGAGAGATATAGCCACTCAGACCAAAACCATCAGGGAGAGACCAGACCATAACATCACCAGGAGAGACATAGACCAGACCATAAATAACACCACCAGGAGAGACATAGCCACCAGACTACAAATAACATCACCAGGAGATATAGCCACTCAGACCATAAATAACACCATCAGGAGATACATAGCCACCAGACCATAAATAACATAACCAGGAGATACATAGCCACTTAGACCATAAATAACACCACCAGAGATACATAGCCACTCAGACCATAAATAACACCACCAGGAGATAGTTAGCCACTTAGACCATAAATAACACCAACAGGAGATACATAGCCACCAGACCATAAATAACACCACCAGGAGATACATAGCCACTCAGACCATAACAACGTCAAAAGGAGAGACATAGCCACTCAGACCATAAATAACATCACCAGGAGAGACATAGCCACCAGACCATAAATAATACCACCAGGGAGATACATAGCCATAACAACACCACCAGATCATAAATAACAACCACCAGGAGATACATAGCCACTCAGACCATAAATAACATCACCAGGAGAGACATAGCCACTCAGACCATAAATAACACCACCAGGAGAGACATAGCCACTCAGACCATAACAACACCACCAGGAGAGACCATAATAACATCACCAGGAGAGACATAGCATAACACCATCAGGAGAGACAGCCACTCAGACCATAAATAACACCACCAGAGAGACATAGCCACCAGACCATAAATAACATCACCAGAGAGACATAGCTAATTATAGACCATAAATAACACCACCAGGAGAGACATAGCCACTCAGACCATAAATAACATCACCAGGAGAGACATAGCCACTCAGACCATAAATAACATCACCAGGAGAGACATAGCCACTCAGACCATAAATAACATCACCAGGAGAGACATAGCCGCTCAGACCATAAATAACACCACCAGGAGAGACATAGCCACTCAGACCATAAATAACATCACCAGGAGATACATAGCCACTCAGACCATAAATAACATCACCAGGAGAGACATAGCCACTCAGACCATAAATAACATCACCAGGAGAGACATAGCCACTCAGACCATAAATAACATCACCAGGAGAGACCATAAATAACACCACCAGGAGAGACCATAAATAACACCACCAGGAGAGACCATAAATAACACCAACAGGAGAGACCATAAATAACACCACCAGGAGAGACATAGCCACTCAGACCATAAATAACACCACCAGGAGAGACATAGCCACTCAGACCATAAATAACATCACCAGAGAGATATAGCCACCTAGACAATAAATTACATCACAAGGAGAGACATAGCCACCAGACCATAAATAACATCACCAGGAGAGACATAGCGACTCAGACCATAAATAACATCACCAGGAGAGACCATAAATAACAATTCACCAGGAGAGACATAGCCACTCAGACCATAAAATAATAATTCACCAGGAGAGACATAGCCACCAGACCATAAATAACATCACTCAGGAGAGATATAGCCACCAGACCATAAATAACACCTCCAGGAGAGACATAGCCACCTGTGACCATAAATAACACCACCAGGAGAGACATAGCCACCAGATCTATAAATAACACCACCAGGAGAGACCATAAATAACACCACCAGGAGAGACATAGCCACTCAGACCATAAATAACATCACCAGGAGAGACATAGCCACTCAGACCATAAATAACACCACCAGGAGAGACATAGCCACTCAGACCATAAATAACATCACCAGGAGAGACATACCATAAATAACAATTCACCAGGAGAGACAGCCACCAGACCATAAATAACATCACCAGGAGATACATAACCACTCAGACCATAAATAACACCACCAGGAGAGACATAGCCACTCAGACCATAAATAACATCTCCAGGAGAGACATAGCCACTCAGACCATAAATAACATCACCAGGAGATATAGCCACTCAGACCATAAATAACATCACCAGGAGAGACATAGCCACCAAATAAACACCACCAGGAGAGACATAGCCACTCAGACCATAAATAACATCACCAGGAGAGACCATAAATAACATCACCAGGAGATACATAGCCACTCAGACCATAAATAACACCACCAGGAGAGACATAGCCACCAGACCATAAATAACATCACCAGGAGAGACCATAAATGACACACCAGGAGAGACCATAAATAACACCACCAGGAGAGACATAGCCACTCAGACCATAAATAACATCACCAGGAGAGACAAAGCTACTCAGACCATAAATAACATCACTAGGAGAGACAGAGCCACTCAGACCATAAATAACGTCGCTAGGAGAGACATAGCCACTCAGACCATAAATAACGTCGCTAGGAGAGACATAGCCACTCAGACCATAAATAACATCGCTAGGAGAGACATAGCCACTCAGACCATAAATAACATCACCAGGAGAGACATAGCCACTCAGACCATAAATAACATCACCAGGAGAGACATAGCCACTCAGACCATAAATAACATCACCAGGAGAGACATAGCCACTCAGACCATAAATAACATCACCAGGAGAGACATAGCCACTCAGACCATAAATAACATCACCAGGAGAGACATAGCCACTCAGACCATAAATAACATCACCAGGAGAGACATAGCCACTCAGACCATAAATAACATCACCAGGAGAGACATAGCCACTCAGACCATAAATAACATCACCAGGAGAGATATAGCCACTCAGACCATAAATAACATCACCAGGAGAGACATAGCCACTCAGACCATAAATAACGCTCATCAGAGAGACATAGCCACTCAGACTATAAATAACATCACCAGGAGAGACATAGCCACTCAGACCATAAATAACACCACCAGGAGAGACATAGCCAGTCAGACCATAAATAACATTACCAGGAGAGACAGCCACTCAGACCATAAATAACATCACCAGGAGAGACATAGCCACTCAGACCATAAACAACATCACCAGGAGAGATATAGCCACCAGACTCATAAATAACGTCACCAGGAGAGACATAGCCACCAGACCATAACAACATCACTAGGAGAGACATTGCCACTCAGGCCATAAATAACATCACCAGGAGAGACATATAGCCACTCAGACCATAAATAACATCACCAGGAGAGACATAGCCGCTCAGACCATAAATAACATCACCAGGAGAGACATAGCCACTCAGACCATAAATAACATCACCAGGAGAGACATAGCCAGTCAGACCATAAATAACATCACCAGGAGATATAGCCACTCAGACCATAACAACATCACCAGGAGAGACCATAAATAACACCACCAGGAGAGACATAGCCACTGTGACCATAAATAACACCATCAGGAGAGACATAGCCACTCTGACCATAAATAACATCGCCAGGAGAGACATAGCCACTCAGACCATAAATAACATCACCAGGAGAGATAATAGCCAGTCAGACCATAAATAACATTACCAGGAGAGACATAGCCACTCAGACCATAAATAACACCACCAGGAGAGACATAGCCACTCAGACCATAAATAACATCACCAGGAGAGACATAGCCACTCAGACTATAAATAACGCCACCAGAGAGACACAGCCAATGGGGACCATAAACATCACCAGGAGAGACATTGCCACTAGACAATAAATAACATCACCAGGAGAGACATAGCCACTCAGACCATAAATAACATCACCAGGAGAGACATAGCCACTCAGACCATAAATAACACCACCAGGAGAGACATAGCCACTCAGACCATAAATAACATCACCAGGAGAGACATAGCCACTCAGACCATAAATAACATCACCAGGAGAGACATGGCCACTCAGACCATAAATAACATCACCAGGAGAGACATAGCCACTCAGACCATAAATAACATCACCAGGAGAGACATAGCCACTCAGACCATAAATAACGTCGCTAGGAGAGACATAGCCACTCAGACCATAAATAACATCACCAGGAGAGACATAGCCACTCAGACCATAAATAACATCACCAGGAGAGACATAGCCACTCAGACCATAAATAACACCACCAGGAGAGACATAGCCACTCAGACCATAAATAACATCACCAGGAGAGACATAGCCACTCAGACCATAAATAACATCACCAGGAGAGACATAGCCACTCAGACTATAAATAACATCACCAGGAGAGATATAGCCACTCAGACCATAAATAACATCACCAGGAGATACATAGCCACTCAGACCATAAATAACATAACCAGGAGATACATAGCCACTTAGACCATAAATAACATCACCAGGAGAGACATAGCCACTCAGACCATAAATAACATCACCAGGAGAGACATAGCCACTCAGACCATAAATAACATCACTAGGAGAGACATAGCCACTCAGACCATAAATAACATCACCAGGAGAGACATAGCCACTCAGACCATAAATAACATCACCAGGAGAGACATAGCCACTCAGACCATAAATAACATCACCAGGAGAGACATAGCCACTCAGACCATAAATAACATCACCAGGAGAGACATAGCCACTCAGACCATAAATAACATCACCAGGAGAGACATAGCCACTCAGACCATAAATAACATCACCAGGAGAGACATAGCCACTCAGACCATAAATAACATCACCAGGAGAGACATAGCCACTCAGACCATAAATAACATCACCAGGAGAGACATAGCCACTCAGACCATAAATAACATCACCAGGAGAGACATAGCCACTCAGACCATAAATAACATCACCAGGAGAGACATAGCCACTCAGACCATAAATAACATCACCAGGAGAGATATAGCCACTCAGACCATAAATAACATCACCAGGAGAGACCATAAATAACACCACCAGGAGAGACATAGCCACTCAGACCATAAATAACACCATCAGGAGAGACATAGCCACTCAGACCATAAATAACATCACCAGGAGAGACATAGCCACTCAGACCATAAATAACATCACCAGGAGAGACCACTAAATAACACCACCAGGAGAGACATAGCCACTCAGACCATAAATAACACCATCAGGAGAGACATAGCCACTCTGACCATAAATAACATCACCAGGAGAGACATAGCCACTCAGACCATAAATAACATCACCAGGAGAGACATAGCCACTCAGACCATAAATAACATCACCAGGAGAGACATAGCCACTCAGACCATAAATAACACCACCAGGAGAGACATAGCCACTCAGACCATAAATAACATCACCAGGAGAGACATAGCCACTCAGACCATAAATAACATCACCAGGAGAGACAGCATAAATAACACCACCAGGAGAGACATAGCCACTCAGACCATAAATAACATCACCAGGAGAGACATAGCCACTCAGACCATAAATAACATCACCAGGAGAGACATAGCCACTCAGACCATAAATAACATCACCAGGAGAGACATAGCCACTCAGACCATAAATAACATCACCAGGAGAGACATAGCCACTCAGACCATAAATAACATCACCAGGAGAGACATAGCCACTCAGACCATAAATAACATCACCAGGAGAGACATAGCCACTCAGACCATAAATAACATCACCAGGAGAGACATAGCCACTCAGACCATAAATAACATCACCAGGAGAGACATAGCCACTCAGACCATAAATAACATCACCAGGAGAGACCATAAATAACACCACCAGGAGAGACATAGCCACTCAGACCATAAATAACACCACCAGGAGAGACATAGCCACTCAGACCATAAATAACATCACCAGGAGAGATATAGCCACTCAGACCATAAATAACATCACCAGGAGAGACCATAAATAACACCACCAGGAGAGACATAGCCACTCAGACCATAAATAACACCACCAGGAGAGACATAGCCACTCTGACCATAAATAACATCGCCAGGAGAGACATAGCCACTCAGACCATAAATAACATCACCAGGAGAGACATAGCCACTCAGACCATAAATAACATCACCAGGAGAGACATAGCCACTCAGACCATAAATAACACCACCAGGAGAGACATAGCCACTCAGACCATAAATAACATCACCAGGAGAGACATAGCCACTCAGACCATAAATAACATCACCAGGAGAGACATAACACCCAGGAGAGACATAGCCACTCAGACCATAAATAACACCACCAGGAGAGACATAGCCACCAGACCATAAATAACATCACCAGGAGAGACATAGCCACTCAGACCATAAATAACACCATCAGGAGAGACATAGCCACTCAGACCATAAATAACACCACCAGGAGACATAGCCACCAGACCATAAATAACACCACCAGGAGAGACATAGCCACTCAGACCATAAATAACATCACTAGGAGAAGACATAGCCACTCCAGACCATAAATAACACCATCAGGAGAGACATAGCCACCAGGCCATAAATAACATCACCAGGAAAGACATAGCCACTCAGACATAAATAACATCACCAGGAGAGACATAGCCACTCAGACCATAAATAACACCACCAGGAGAGACATAGCCACTCAGACCATAAATAACATCACCAGGAGACATAGCCACCAGACCATAAATAACATCACCAGGAGAGACATAGCCACTCAGACCATAAATAACATCACCAGGAGAGACATAGCCACTCAGACCATAAATAACATCAACAGGAGAGACATAGCCACTCAGACCATAAATAACACCACCAGGAGAGACATAGCCACTCAGACCATAAATAACATCACCAGGAGAGACATAGCCACTCAGACCATAAATAACATCACCAGGAGAGATATAGCCACTCAGACCATAAATAACATCACCAGGAGAGACCATAAATAACACCACCAGGAGAGACATAGCCACTCAGACCATAAATAACATCACCAGGAGAGACCATAAATAACATCACCAGGAGATACATAGCCACTCAGACCATAAATAACGTCGCTAGGAGAGACATAGCCACTCAGACCATAAATAACATCACCAGGAGAGACCATAAATAACATCACCAGGAGAGACATAGCCACTCAGACCATAAATAACGTCGCTAGGAGAGACATAGCCACTCAGACCATAAATAACATCACCAGGAGAGACATAGC
>NW_027014469.1:0-13468 GCF_036934945.1 Oncorhynchus masou masou | reverse complement strand
CTTGGGGGTGTCTAGCATAGTCTATGGCTGTTTGAGGCGTGTTCTCAATCAGAGTCAGGTGATTATCATTGTCTCTGATTGGGAACCATATTTAGGCAGCCATATTCTTGAGTATTTCGTGGGTGATTGTTCCTGTTCCTGTGTTTGTTGTCACCAGATAGGCTGTATAGGTTTTCACGTTCCGTTTGTTGTTTTTGTATTGGTCATTTTCATCGTCATTAACCTCTTGAAACTCTGGGGGCGCAATTTCATTTGGATGAAAACGTTCCCGTTTTAAACAAGATATTTTGTCACAAAAAGATGCTCGACTATGCATATAATTGATAGCTTTGGAAAGAAAACACTCTGAATTTTCCAGAACTGCAAAGATATTGTCTGTGGGTGCCCTAGAACGGGAGCTACAGGCAAAACCAAGATGAAACGGCAACCAGGAAACCAGCAGGATTTTGAGGCCCGTTTCCATTGTCTCCTTATATAGCTGTGAATGCGAGAGGAATGAGCCTGCCCTTTCTGTCGTTTCCCCAAGGTGTCTGCAGCATTGTGACGTATTTGTAGGCATATCATTGGAAGATTGACCATAAGAGACTACATTTTCCAGGTGTCCGCCCGGTGTCCTCCGTCGAAATTGGTGCGTCTTTTTCAGCTGCTGGTATTTTTCCATGCGATTCTGAGGGGAAAGCAGGCTTCCACGAACTGCATATCAATGAAGAGATATGTGAAAAAACACCTTGAGGATTGATTCTAAACAACGTTTGCCATGTTTCGGTCGATATTATGGAGTTAATTCGGAAAAAGTTTGACGTTTTGGTGACTGAATTTTCGGTTCAGTTTCGGTAGCCAAATGTGATGTACAAAACGGAGGCGATTTCTCCTACACAAAGATTCTTTCAGGAAAAACTGAACATTTGCTATGTAACTGAGAGTCTCCTCATTGAAAACATCCGAAGCTCTTCAAAGGTAAATGATTTTATTTATTTGGTTATCTGGTTTTTTGTGAAAATGTTGCGTGCCAAATGCTACTCAAAATGCTAAGCTAGCTTGGTAATACTCTTACACAAATGCTTGATTTGCTATGGTTCAAAAGCATATTTTGAAAATCTGAGATGACAGTGTTGTTAAGAAAAGGCTAAGCTTGAGAGCTAGCACATTCATTTCATTTGCAATTTTCATAAATAGTTAACGTAAGCATTATAAGCATCGAGCTTGAGGCTATAACTGGATACAGGTTTTTTTTCTATACAAATGAACAAAACTTAGAGCGATTTGTCTTACACAAATAATATTTTTTGAAAAACTGAACATTTGCTATCTAACTGAGAGTCTCCTCATTGAAAACATCTGAAGTTCTTCAAAGGTAAATGATTTTATTTGAATGGATTTTCTTGTTTTTGTGAAAATGTTGCTGGCTGAATTTCTAGGCTTATAGCTATGTTAGCTATCAATACTCTTACTCTTGTTTAGCTATTAAAAGCCATATTTGAAAATCTGATGACAGTGTTGTTAACAAAAGTCTAAGCTTGAGAGCAACATATTTATTTCATTTAATTTTATGATTTTCAGTGAATAGTTAACGTTGCGTTATGCTAATGAGCTTGAGGTTATAACTAAACTCTGATCTGGGGATTGCACGACGCAGTTAGGTTAAGAAGCCCTCCAGATCTCCATACTTATTACCTGTATTACTCATTAACCCTCTGCACACACTTTTATTACTTATATGCTGGCAATTACATTTACTTTTGATACTTAAGTATATTTAAATCCAAAATACTTTGACTTTTACTCAAGTAGTATTTTACTGGGTGACTCTCACTTTAATTGAGTAACCTTCATTAAGGTATCTATACTTACTTTTTGGACGTTAACCTACCCTCAAGGTGACTATCCATCTTAACTCCTCCACATTTACTGATTGGTCGAACACTGCAGAAGAGAACCTCCTGGAATAGTTTTTTTTCTTCGTCAAGACCAGTGTAGGGCGATATGGTTTCAGGCGTTTCTTTTACGCCTGCTACATTAGGTTAACTAATATGGTACGATGTGGGGTTACTGTAGTGGTTAGACCATAATGGCATGAAGCTTTGGCTTGCCGCTGGAGTGTTTTTTTTTATCATTTCACAGACAACCGTTGTGTTGTGCACAAGTCAACAAGCTTAAGGAAAACAAGTAGAGGAGGAGAGCATGTAGATGTGAGAATCTCACAACAGTAAAAATGATGATGTCATGTGGCTGCTATGAAAGTCAGAACTGGGTAAAGGGTGATCAGGAGCAGATTATTCCAGATTCTGTGTTGGATTCTGCAAATGGAATGAAACGGGGTTAGGTCTACCAGAATTTGTCCAATATAAAATCTTGTTTAGGTTGCAAAATGTTCCATTTTTGCAACTGTTTGACTAATGATTACACCCCAGATCAGCTAGATACAGGCAAGAGTGTGCAAGGCAGTTTTGAATGTGTCACTGTCTGTCACCTTTGATTTCTCCAATTTGTGTCTCTACCTGAGCACCTACATTATACATTTTCATTTGTAGGCTCGGTTGTAGCAACCTCGTGATGGATGTGGGGCAAATTCGAGTATCATGTAGTAGCCCAAACCTATTTGATGTTACATTCAGCTGGGTAAATGGAATATGAATGACAAGTCACCAATTGTTGCAAAAGAAATAGAGCAATGCTCATGACAAAAAAAAAGTGTCCTCCTAATTCAAACACCACCAACCGCCACTGGTCTATACATTCAACTGGTGGAAGATTGAACTCACTTCCAGTCTTTGTTATGAGCTTGAGTGAAGACCCAAAAGCTGGAGTTCTTTAATGTGGGAAAATCGTTCCTTTGACCTACAGTCCAGACGACAGCTTGATCAAAAAACACAAACAAGAATGACATCAAGTTCCTAATCAGCACTGGGCAGATGTAGAACACTGAGGAATGAGAGACAGAGAAGTAATCAAAAAGACCAGGGAAGAGAATGAAGAGAAAGGACCTAACAAGACATGACAGTACCTACCGATGGTGGGGGAGGAAACCTGGCGGCAACGGAGGAAAAATGGGGAAGATTCTAGATTGTCAAGAAAAGGAGTCAAAGGAGACAAAATCTTCAACAGAGCATATGTGAATGAGGAAATAATTAACACTGTACAAAACCAACAAGTACTACTCTCTCTACTACTCCCTACACAGTGGTGTATAGTACTTAAGTTGAAAAAAAAGCTTTGTACACTGCATATTGAGGCCCCGAACACTAAGCCGCACAAAGAGATTGCATTTGAAAGTGACAATCACTTCATACTGCACCTTGATTACACGAGACTGACGACAATAGGCAAAACTCCCTCCAAAATTGAGACGTCTGTTTTTTATTTGTGGGAATACTTGAACAGATTTAACTCAAAATTAAACACATTGTTATTATCAAAAAAGCGTTGGGGGGGCAAATAAAATCGCTCGACTGGGTGGTTTTGGCCCATAGACCGCCTATTGCCGACCCCTGCTCTACAGTGACAGAGTCCAGCAGTAAGGACATGAGTATGTTAAAAAGAAATAAAATCCTCCCCCCACCTGTCAGTGCTGCCTCCACTACCCAGAACATCCAGGAGGAAGTAGAAAGAATGGCTTCTCTGTACTTCCTGCAGTATTGACGGAAGATCAAAAGCTTTTAAAGCACGCTAACAGAAGTAAATTCTTACGCATCTGCCAGGGCAGCCTTCCATCTTAATGCCCTCAGCGGAAATAACCTCAGAGTCTTCCCCGCTGCAGGATCTGGAACACCGTGAAAATCTGGGAAACAAAAATGTTCAGCATGTCACACGCGTTAACACACACAGCGGCAGGGTAGCCTAAGTTCAAACCCCGAGCTGACAAGGTACAAATCTGTCATTCTGCCCTGAACAGGGAAGCGGAGTTAACCCATTCAGCTCGATTCCTAGGACCCGTCATTGAAAAGGAGACTAAGATTTTGTTCTTAACTGATTTGCCTAGTTAAATAAAGGTTAAAATAAAACACACACACATATAAAAAACAAAAACAGAGGGATAGTAATTACAAATCAGATTTACATGAATAAATATATGATATTGATATATTTAAAGACATACAAATTTAAAATTCCAACAGCCCTTCCCTAACTATTGCTTTCTATCTGACAGCAGACAGAGAACAGAACTATACTAGATTTCACTTTATTACCGTATTAACATTATAGAACTATTATCATTTTCCCATCTGGAGCTGATATAAACTCTGTTGAAGGGAAAAGAACCCTTACAGTCAAAGAACAACACTTAGCCTGGAAGGAACGGCTCAATGTTAACTTTCCAGAAAAGGGAGCAAAGCCGGCCTCCCAGTCACTAGTGGGAAACTAAATTCGGTGAAATTGGAGGGCGGAAGCCTCCTCGCCAAAACAGAACGTTCAAATAAATATTCATAATATTAAACATTCATGAACATACAAGTATGGAGTAAGTATCACACTTTAGAAGTGGGCTTAAATTTTTGTTAATCTAACTGCGTTGTCCGATTTACAGACTAGGCTCAACGGCATGTTGAGCAGCAGACTTCGCCGCACTGGCAGGGCGAGCCGGGGTCCAGGTCTGATTCATGACTGGAGTAAGGTTGAGCAGGCAGGAATGCGCCAAAAAGAACGTTAGCATGTGTGGCGCCTGCCAGGCAGATCCGGTCAATCCGAGACGACAGCTTGCCACCACAAACCACGCACCAGCCCTCCGGTGGGGAAGAGTGAAAGAGCAGTTAGGGCCCCAGCGCCACCAGACTGTCTCTCCGTCTCATCCCTACAGGTGCTCCCGCCTGTCCAGTGCTGCCAAAGGAGCAAAATCTTCAACAGAGCATATGTGAATGAGGAAATAATTAACCTCTCCAGCGCTACCTCCGTGGTGTAGTCTCCCTTTGTACACTTCCACAACTAAGCCCAAAAAGAGATTGCATCCACTCATAAGTCTCCAGATTTCTCACAGCGCGCCGGAGTCTCCGCCGAATTCCCTGTTCAGTGACGCTGCCAGAGCTCCCGCCCCTCATTCCAGAGGAAGCGCCAGAGCTTTTGCACTCAGACCAGCGCTGCCAGAGCCTTCCTCTCCAGCGTTGCCGGAGCTTCCCATCTGCCCAGCGCCACTCAGCGCCCGCAAGTGCCGCCAGTCTGCAAGGAGCCGCCAGTGCTCATTATAGCAAGGAGCCGCCAGTGAACCGCCTGCGGCCAGACTGCATAGGCTAAATTCGCGCTAGTGCCGCCAGTCATTTAGCCAAATTTTTGGGGCCGCTAGTCAGCCAGGGGCCCGGGAGTATTCAACTGTCATGTGCCAGCCAGTCGCCAGGGGCCATCAGTGGCCGCCCAGACAGCCATCCCTACAGGTGCTCAGTGCCGCCAGTCAGCGCAGGGGCCGCCAGTGCCGCCCTCAGCCAGGGCTGCCGCCGGAGCCTGCCCAGTCAGCCCCTGCCGCCAGTCTGCCCGAGCGCCGCCCCAGTGGCCCCAGCTGTCCCGCCAGTGCCGCCTCTGTCCAGGGGCTTCCGCCCTCTGTCCCGTCAGCTTCCGCCCCTCTGTCAGCCAGGGGCTTCAGCCCAGAGCCCCTGCCCTGTCCCGAGCTTCCCGCCCTGTCCCGTCCCGTCCAGGGCTTCGCCCTCTGTCTCGACCCGCCCCCTCTGTCCCGAGCTGCCCCTCCTGGAGTCCCTCAGTCCAATGGGGTCATTTAGTAGGGTCACCATGGTTAGGAGGCCACGGAAGCGGACAAGAAGGCGGACTAAGACGTTGGTGAAGTGGGGTCCGGTCCTGCGCCAGGCCGCCACCGCGGACAGACGCCCACCCAGACCCTCCCCCTATGGGTTACAGGTTTTGCGGCCGGAGTCCGCACCTTTGGGGGGGGAATTTTCACGTTCTGACCTTTATTTCCTTTGTTTTGTCATTATTTAGTATGATCAGGGCGTGAGTTGGGTGGGCAGTCTATGTTTGTTTTTCTATGATTTGGGTATTTCTATGTTTTCGGCCTAGTATGGTTCTCAATCAGAGGCAGGTGTCATTAGTTGTCTCTGATTGAAAATCATAATTAGGTAGCCTGGGTTTCACTGTGTGTTTGTGGGTGATTGTTCCTGTCTCTGTGTTTGCACCAGAGAGGGCTGTTTTAGGTTTTCATGTTTCTTGTTTTTTGTTAGTCTGTTCATGTATAGTTTTTCTTCATTAACCTGTTGCGACGAGCAATCCCGTATCCAGGAGCGTAATTATAGCCTCAAGCTCATTACCATAACGCAACGTTAACTATTCACGAAAATCGGAATTAAATGAAATAAATATATTGGCTCACAAGCTTAGCCTTTTGTTAACAACACTGTCATCTCAGATTTTCAAAAAATGCTTTTCAACCATAGCTACACAAGCATTTGAGTAAGAGTATTGATAGCTAGCATAGCATTAAGCCTAGCATTCAGCAGGCAACATTTTCACAAAAACAAGAAAAGCATTCAAATAAAATCATTTACCTTTGAAGAACTGGATGTTTTCAATGAGGAGACTCTCAGTTAGATAGCAAATGTTCAGTTTTCCAAAATATTTATTTGTGTAGGAGAAATCGCTCCGTTTTGTTCATCACGTTAGGCTAAGAAAAAAAAACTAAAATTCAGTCATTACAATGCGAACTTTTTCCAAATTAACTAAATAATATCGACAGAAACATGGCAAACATTGTTTAGAATCAATCCTCAAGGTGTTTTTCACATATCTTTCGATGATAAATCATTTGGGGCAGACCTGAGTCCAATCGAGAATCTGTGGAAAGAACTGAAAACTGCTGTTCACAAATGCTCTCCATCCAACCTCACTGAGCTCGAGCTGTTTTGCAAGAGGAATGGGAAAAAATGTCAGTCTCTCGATGTGCAAAACCTGATAGAGACATACCCCAAAGGACTTACAGCTGTAATCGCAGCAAAGGTGGCGCTACAGTATTAACTTAAGGTGGCTGAATAATTTTGCACGCCCAATTTTTCAGTTTTTGATATGTTAATAAAGTTTTAAAAATATCCAATAAATGTCGTTCACTTCATGATTGTGTCCCACTTGTTGTTGATTCTTCACAAAAAAATACAGTTTTATATCTTTATGTTTGAACTCTGAAATGTGGCAAAAGGTCGCAAAGTTTCAAGGGGGCCGAATACTTTCGCAAGGCACTGTATATGCATATCCTGGCTTCTGGGCCTGAGTAACAGGCAGTTTACTTTGGGCACGTCAGTCAGGCGGAAATTCAAGAAACTAGACCCTATTCCTAAGAAAGTTATTTATGGGAATATATTATATTACAGTGTAAATGTAGGCTTATGCTCCCATATTAAAACATCATCATTATGATGTCATATCCTCTGCTTCTGAAGCATCATTCAATATTTCCTTGTTGCTGTTTTTATTCCACAGCACACACACACACACATGCACACACACACGCATCATCACATCACACACACACGTACCGACACACACTTCACCCAAATAATCCACATCAAGTATACTTATGAGTATGTGAGATTTACAGCTGTTTTGTTGGAGCGTGCAGCCTATGATCAGAGCTCATTGGGATTTTTTGGGCTATTTCATTCATGGAGGAAAAGCAGCCTTTCCTTTCATCCTTACCTCTGGTTATATTTAAGTATGTTAACCCATGATGCTATCCATGAAATGTTGATCTTATCCAGTAAGTTCCTAAAATACCAATCTGGACCTCAAGGCCAGTTCCTCTGCTTTTTCATTCTTCACTTCTAATCAGGAAATTATTTAGACCTGGGCACAAGGTGCGTGCAATTAATGATCAGGTAGAACAGCAAACCAGCAGTACTCTGGGCCTCGTAGGGTAAGATTTGAATAGCCCTGCTCTTAGTAATGGATGTATTTGATGATTAAGGTCTGTTATCATATTCACAATATCGTAACAAGCATAGAACAATAACAAACTACAAGGATGATTGATTAGTTATTAATAATCTATTTAGGAAACAATCTATTATGTGTCAAAATCAATGTGCATTGCATATGTTTTATCCTATCCTCCATCACTACAGCAGCTGTGTAATAAGAGTTCATCCAAAGATTGTCCATTATTTTGACAAGATAGTCGATTGATGACCGCTCTAACAATGGAATTACATGTCCTTAAAGACGGAAAGCAGACGGGAGGCGCAACCAGGTGGAACCATTATAGCCAATGAGAGGGGAAAAACACATGTGAACAACAGGTCATAGGGATAGATATAGGACTCATTTTGTATCTGTGCAATTATAGCATAGAGCATGGAGGTCAAAGGGGAAAGGTCAGGTCTGCCATGTTACACTACGCTTTTCTTCACCAGTACTACCATATGACACAGTGCTACCACATGACACAGTAAAGTGCTAGTATGACCATATAATATTATAATTCAGTTCTACTATTGATTCAGAACTACCACCACAGTAGTATTATTCAAGGATTCCATGCTAGGCTAGCTGTCCATTCTATAAGGGTGACTGAAACTAATATTATTGGTTGACAGATGTCACTTATCTGCCTGGTGGGTGCCATTGTGATTGGATGCCTGTATAGAGCAAAGTTGGTTCTCACCTTTGGCAGGGCAGGGGAAGGCAATGCACTGGTTGGCCACTCTCTAATGGTGGGGGCTGTTGAAGGGGGGCTCCAGCACCTCCACCACAGGGGGGAACTGAAGACGGACACAGAGAAGGACACTAACATTAAATCAATGATAAGAAGAACAGTACATGGGCACAACCTAAACCTTTATCAAACTTGTTAGTAAAGAGTTTGGATGCAGTTTGGCAAAACCATGTCCTCACTTTAACTTCTAAATTTCCAGTGAGGTTTTTTTCAGGTTTATAAGACATTCAGTGACTCACCTTGCTCCTGCAGCTGTACATTGGCCTGGTCTCGTCCAGCAATGTTAGTGACCACACAGGTGTAGTTTCCCTCGTCACTCAGCCCCACCTGACCTAAGGTCAGAGAGCCATTGGTGGAGATCCTGTACTGTGCCCCGTCCAACCCCAGGGCGGTGCCATCCTTCAACCAGGCCAGAGAGGGCTGTGCCCCGTCCACCACCTGCACCTTCATCACCCGAAGCTCCACCTGGATACTGGGGGGCACTGGAGAGAGGGAGAGGAGAGAACAAGGAAAACAAATGACTGAGGTATTTCATTTCTACTGGGCAATTCTTTTTAACAAACAAGGGCACTGCATTCATCCACTCCCTGCTCGCCTCCCTACCACTGAGGAAGTACAGTTCCCGCTCAGCCCAGTCAAAACTGTCTAAGGGTGGAACAAACTTTTTCACCACCTTCCGGAGACACCTAAACCCCACCTCTTTAAGGAATTTAAACTTTTATTTTAATGCACATTGTAAAGTGGCTGTTCCACTGTGTCAGCACCAATTTGTAAGAACAAGACTTAAATGTAAATGTAAATGTCATTGCCAATTTAACAATTCATCATAAAGGCTCCCGAGTGGCTTAGCGGTCTAAGGCACTTTTATTTCAATTTTATTTAAACTTTATTTAACCAGGTAGTTCCAAGATTTACAACTGTGACCTGGCCAAGATAAAGCAAAGCAGTGTTGACACAAACAACAGAGTTACACATGGGATAAAAAACAAACGATGTGATGTTTTTTTTATAAGAAACACTTCTGAGAGTGGGGGAGGGAGAGAGAGAGAGAGAGAGAGAGAGAGAGAGAGAGAGAGAGAGAGAGAGAGAACAGGTCTATGTTACAGGGTTTATGAACAGGTCTAGTTAAAGACTGAATCTGCAGTAAAAGGAAAATAGAGCCACTGTCCACCCCACAGGCTCCGTATGTGCTCTGTGAATGTTTGGCTCCCCTATTCTGATTTGCTTCAGTTGCATACAGTTCCTCCTCCACTTGGTCGCTCTGGATAAGAGCGTCTGCTAAAAGTAATGTAAAATGAGCTTGCACTGAGGTCCCAGCGTCACGGCTTCATTGCTCCAGACCACCACAAGGGGAATTAGAGCACTCATTATGCATTTGGGTGCCAAGGTTTTTATATGACCAATCATATCGAGTGGTTCCAATGACAAATTTTGACACGAGCCACCATTGCCTTGTGGCGTTCTTCAAGAAAATGGCTGACAAAACATGATGGTGGAACCAGATGTAAGTTGTTAACGTTATAACGAGTCAAGCAAACAGGAATATGTTAGTTATTAATGTAGAGACAAATGTTTGTGCATATTCTTTAGTCATCAAGTTCGTTTTTACGAAAATCGCTACTTAGCAAGTTATCTGACTAGCTAACATTAGCCAGCTAGCTAGTGTTAGTAGAATGAATTTGTAATTTGTGTTGTTGAATGTTTTAGGGTCTCCTGAGTAAACCAGAAAACCAGGCTGTCAGCCTGTGAAACAGTGGATGTAAAGAATCTAGCTAGCTAAAGCATTTACTGCAAATTGAATGTACAATTGTGTAAGCTTGCCTTGCAATGCCGCTGAAGTAACAAAGCTAGCTAACTATTTACTTGCTTACTGTGCAGTGAGGATAAAAATAACCCTATGCCTATGGATGTGTAGCTAGCTACAGTATGTAGCAGATCTGTGTATGGACCCTAAAATGTTAGATTGGTATGAATATTAGTTCAGAACCTATGAACCACAGCTATCATAGTTGTATATACTTCAAGTCTGAATGGCATTAATAAAGCCTATGGCTAGAGTAGAATATAATAACTTTATAGTGCCAAGAATGCAAGGCCTATATACACATGCACTGTAGTTATTACTAGGCATGAGATTCCCCACATTGTAGCATGTACATTGAATATATTCACGGATCATGTACTCTTCCTTGGCAAATAAAGGTGCGGTTCAGGTTTGAATCTCTGAGATATTATTTTTCAGTCAAATCAAATGCCATAATTTGAATGATGCTGTGTCTGCATGTACAGTTAAAGTCGGAAGTTTACATACACTTAGGTTGGAGTCATTAAAACTTGTTTTTCAACCAACTATTTACTTGCTTACTCCGCAAATTTCTTGTTAACAAACAATAGTTTTGGCAAGTTGGTTAGGACATCTACTTTGTGCATGACACAAGTAATTTTTCCAACAATTGTTTGCAGACAGATTATTTCACTGTATCACAATTCCAGTGGGTCAGAAGTTTACATACAATAAGTTGACTGTGCCTTTAGACAGCTTGGAAAATTCAGAAAAATATGTCATGGCATTAGAAGCTTCTGATGGGCTAATTGACATCTTTGGGTCAATGGGAGGTGTACCTGTGGATGTATTTCAAGGTCTACCTTCAAACTCAGTGCCTCTTTGCTTGACATCATGGGAAAAATCAAAGAAATCAACCATGACCTCAGGAAAACAAATGTCAACCTCCACAAGTCTGGTTCATCCTTGGGAGCAATTTCCAAACGCCTGAATGTACCATGTTCATCTGTACAAACAATAGTGCACAAGTATAAATACCATTGGACCACACAGCCATCATACCGCTCAGGAAGGAGACTGTACTTTGGTGCAGAAAGTGCAAATCAATCCCAGAACAACAGCAAAGGACCCTGTGAAGATGCTGGAGGAAACAGGTACAAAAGTATCTATGTCCACAGTAAACGAGTCCTATATTGACATAACCTGACAGGCCGCTCAGCAAGGGAGAAGCCACTGCTCAAAACCTCCATAAAAAGCACATGGGGAGAAAGATTGTACTTTTGGAGAAATATTCTCTGGTCTGATGAAACAATAATAGAACTGTTTGGCCATAATGACCATCATTATGTTTGGAGGAAAAAGGGGGAAGCTTGCAAGCCAAAGAACACCATCCCAACCGTGAAGCACGGGGTGGCAGCATCATGTTGTGGGGGTGCTTTGCTGCAGGAGGGACTGGTGCACTTAACAAAATTGATGGCATCATGAAGACGGAAAATTATGTGGATATGTTGAAACAACATCTCAAGACATCAGTCAAGAAGTTAAAGCTTAGTTGCAAATGGGGCTTCCAAATGGACAATGACCCCAAGCATACTTCCAAAGTTGTGGCAAAGGACAACAAAGTCAAGGTATTGGAGTGACCATCACAAAGCTCTATCCTCAATCCCATAGAAAATATGTGGGTACAACTGAAAAAAGGTCTCAGCAGGGGTATGAGGCTTACAAACCTGACTTGGTTACACCAGCTCTGTCAGGAGGAATGGGCCAAAATTCACCCAACTTATTGTGGGAAGCTTGTGGAAGGTTAAACAATTTAAAGGCAATGCTACCATATACTAATTTAGTGTATGTAAACTTCTGACCCACTGGGAGTGTGATGAAATAAATCATTCTCTCTACTATTATTCTGACATTTCACATTCTTAAATAAAGTGGTGATCCTAACTCACCTAAAACAGGGAATTTTTACTCTGATTAAATGTCAGGAGTTGAGAAAAACTGAGTTTAACCTCTTGATGCTCTGGGGCGCTATTTCATTTTTGGATGACAAACGTTCCCGTTTTAAACAAGATATTTTGTCACAAAAAGATGCTCGACTATGCATATAATTGATAGCTTTCGAAAGAAAACACTCTGACGTGTCCAGAACTACCAAGATATTTTCTGTGCGTGCCCTAGAACGTGAGCTTCAGGCAAAACCAAGATGAGACGGCATCCAGGAAATGAGCAGGATTTTTGAGGCTCTGTTTTCCATTGTCTCCTTATATGGCTGTGAATGCGAGAGGAGTAAGTCTGCCCTTTCTGTCGTTTCCCCAAGGTGTCTGCAGCATTGTGACGTATTTGTAGGCATATCATTGGAAGATTGACCATAAGAGACCACATTTACCAGGTGTCCGCCCGGTGTCCTGCGCCGAAATTGGTGCGCAAAAGTCAGCTGCAAGTATTTTTCCATGGAATTTAGAGAAGAATGCAAGCTTCCACGAACGATATATCAATGAAGAGATATGTGAAAAAACACCTTGAGGATTGATTCCAAACAACGTTTGCCATGTTTCGGTCGATATTATGGAGTTAATTCGGAAAAGTTTGACGTTGTAGGTGACTGAATTTTCAGTTCATTTCGGTAGCCAAATGCGATGTACAAAACGGAACGATTTCTCCTACACACATACGCTTTCAGGAAAAACTGCGCATTTGGTATGTAACTGAGAGTCTCCTCATTGAAAACATCCGAAGCTCTTCAAAGGTAAATGATTTTATTTATTTGGTTTATCTGGTTTTTGTGAAAATGTTGCGTGCTAAATGCTACTCAAAATGCTAAGCTAGCTTAGCATACTCTTACACAAATTAGTCAATTTCTATGGTTCAAAAGCATTTTTTGAAAATCTGAGATGACAGTGTTGTTAAGAAAAGGCTAAGCTTGAGAGCAGACACAATATTTTCATTTTATTTGCGATTTTCAGAAATCGTTAACGTTACGTTATGCTAATGTGCCTGAGGCTTTAGTCATGATCCCGGATCCGGGATGGGTAGTTTCAACAGGTTAA
>NW_027014468.1:0-13471 GCF_036934945.1 Oncorhynchus masou masou | reverse complement strand
GGTATGGTACGTCACTGATGTCAGACCTTATGCTACGCCACCGATGTTCCATTTGGAGTATGGTGCGTCACTGATGTCTCACCTGGAGTATGGTACGTCACTGATGTCAGACCTGGGTATGGTGCGTCACTGATGTCAGACCTGGAGTATGGTAGGCGTCACTGATGTCTTACCTGGAGTATGGTTACGGCCACTGATGTCAGACCTGGAGTATGGTACGTCACTGATGTCTCACCTGGAGTTATGGTACGTCACTGATGTCAGACTGAGTATGGTACGTCACTGATGTCTTACCTGGAGTATGGTACGTCACTGATGTCAGACCTGAGTATGGTAAGTCACTATGATGTCTCACCTGGAGTATGGTACATCACTGATGTCTCGCCTGAGTATGGCATGCGTCACTGATGTCTCACCTGGAGTATTGTACGTCACGATGTCTCACCTGAGTATGAATGCGTCACTGATGTCAGACCTGGAGTATGGTACGTCACTGATGTCTCACCTGGAGTATGATACGTCACTGATGTCTCACCTGGAGTATGGTACGTCACTGATGTCTCACCTGGAGTATGGTACATCACTGATGTCAGACCTGGAGTATGGTACGTCACTGATGTCTTACCTGGAGTATGGTATGTCACTGATGTCAGACCTGGAGTATGGTGCATCACTAATGTCAGACCTGGAGTATGGTCGTCCACTGATGTCTCACCTGGAGTATGGTATGTCACTGATGTCAGACCTGGGTATGGTCACGTCACTGATGTTTCACCTGGAGTATGAGAGGACGCAT
This sequence comes from Oncorhynchus masou masou, assembly GCF_036934945.1. Taxonomy (NCBI): domain Eukaryota; kingdom Metazoa; phylum Chordata; class Actinopteri; order Salmoniformes; family Salmonidae; genus Oncorhynchus; species Oncorhynchus masou. Next base: position 12,675 of record NW_027014468.1, on the reverse strand, counting down.
CACTGATGTCTTACCTGAGTATGGTACGTCACTGATGTCAGACTTGGAGTATGGTATGTCACTGATGTCTTACCTGGAGTATGGTACGTCACTGATGTCTCACCTGGAGTATATTACGTCACTGATGTCAGACCTGGAGTATGGTACGTCACTGATGTCTCACCTGGAGTATATTACGTCACTGATGTCTCACCTGGAGTATGGTCGTCACTGATGTCTCACCTGGAGTATATTACGTCACTGATGTATGACCTGGAGTATGGCACGTCACTGATGTCTCACCTGGAGTATGGGTACGTCAATGATGTCTCACCTGGAGTATGGTACGTCACTGATGTCAGACCTGGAGTATTGCGTCACTGATGTCTTACCTGGAGTATGGTACATCACTGATGTCAGACCTGGAGTATGGTACGTCACTGATGTCAGACCTGGAGTATGTACGTCACTGATGTCTCACCTGGGTATGGTACGTCACTGATGTCTTACCTGGAGTATGGTACATCACTGATGTCTCACCTGGAGTTTGGTACAGACTGATGTCTCACCTGTAGTATTGTATCGTCACTGATGTCTCACCTGGAGTTTGGTACATTACTGATGTCTTACCTGTAGTTTGGTACGTCACTGATGTCAGACCTGGAGTATTGTGCGTCACTGATGTCTTACCTGGGTATGGTACATCACTGATGTCAGACCTGGAGTATGGTGCGTCACTGATGTCAGACCTGGGTATGGTACGTCACTGATGTCAGACCTGGAGTAATGATGCGTCACTGATGTCTTACCTGGAGTATGGTACGTCACTGATGTCTCACCTGGGTATGGTGCGTCACTGATGTCAGACCTGGAGTATGGTGCGTCACTGATGTCTTACCTGGGTATGGTACGTCACTGATGTCCAGACCTGGAGTATGGTACGTCACTGATGTCAGACCTGGAGTATGGTACGTCACTGATGTCTTGCTTGGAGTATGGTACGTCACTGATGTCTCACCTGGAGTATGGTGCGTCACTGATGTCAGACCTGGAGTATGGTACGTCACTGATGTCAGACCTGGAGTATGGCACGTCACTGATGTCTTACCTGGAGTATGGTACGCCACTGATGTCAGACCTGGAGTATGGTACGTCACTGATGTCTCACCTGGAGTATGGCACGTCACTGATGTCAGACCTGGGTATGGTACGTCACTGATGTCTTACCTGGAGTATGGTATGTCACTGATGTCAGACCTGGAGTATGGTAAGTCACTGATGTCTCACCTGGAGTATGGTACATCACTGATGTCTCACCTGGAGTATGGTACACGTCACTGATGTCTCACCTGGAGTATTGTCACTGATGTCTCACCTGGAGTATGGTACGTCACTGATGTCAGACCTGGAGTATGGTACGTCACTGATGTCTCACCTGGAGTATGATACGTCACTGATGTCTCACCTGGAGTATGGTACGTCACTGATGTCTCACCTGGAGTATGGTACATCACTGATGTCCTGACCTGGAGTATGGCACGTCACTGATGTCTTACCTGGAGTATGGTATGTCACTGATGTCGGACCTGATGCGTCACTGTCAGACCTGGAGTATGGTACGTCACTGATGTCTCACCTGGAGTATGGTATGTCACTGATGTCAGACCTGGAGTATGGTACGTCACTGATGTTTCACCTGGAGTATGGTACGTCACTGATGTCTTACCTGGAGTATGGTACGTCACTGATGTCAGACTTGGAGTATGGTATGTCACTGATGTCTTACCTGAGTATGGTACGTCACTGATGTCTCACCTGGAGTAATACGTCACTGATGTCAGACCTGGAGTATGGTACGTCACTGATGTCTCACCTGAGTATATTACGTCACTGATGTATGACCTGGAGTATGGTACGTCACTGATGTCTCACCTGGAGTTTGGTACGTCCACTGATGTCTTACCTGCTATGAGTATGGTACGTCACTGATGTCTTACCTGGAGTATGGTACATTACTGATGTCTCACCTGGAGTATGGTACGTCACTGATGTCAGACCTGGAGTATGGTACGTCACTGATGTCTTACCTGGAGTATGGTACATCACTGATGTCAGACCTGGAGTATGGCACGCGTCACTGATGTCAGACCTGGAGTATGGTCACGTCACTGATGTCTTACTTGGAGTATGGTACGTCACTGATGTCTCACCTGGAGTATGGTACGTCACTGATGTCAGACCTGGAGTATGGTGCGTCACTGATGTCCAGACCTGGAGTATGAAATGCGTCACTGATGTCTTACCTGGAGTATGGTACGTCACTGATGTCAGACCTGGAGTATGGTACGTCACTGATGTCTCACCTGGAGTATGGTACGTCACTGATGTCAGACCTGGAGTATGGTACGTCACTGATGTCTTACCTGGAGTATGGTACGTCACTGATGTCAGACCTGGAGTATGGTAAGTCACTGATGTCTCACCTGGAGTATGGTACATCACTGATGTCTCACCTGGAGTATGGTACGTCACTGATGTCTCACCTGGAGTATTGTACGTCACTGATGTCTCACCTGGAGTATGATGCGTCACTGATGTCAGACCTGGAGTATGGTGCGTCACTGATGTCGACACTGGGTATGATACGTCACTGATGTCTCACCTGGAGTATGGTGTCACTGATGTCTCACCTGGGTATGGTACATCACTGATGTCAGACCTGGAGTATGGTCGTCACTGATGTCTTACCTGGAGTATGGTATGTCACTGATGTCAGACCTGGAGTATGGTGCGTCACTAATGTCAGATCTGGAGTATGGTACGTCACTGATGTCTCACCTGGAGTATGGTATGTCACTGATGTCAGACCTGGAGTATGGTACGTCACTGATGTTTCACCTGGAGTATGGTACGTCACTGATGTCTTACCTGGAGTATGGTACGTCACTGATGTCAGACTTGGAGTATGGTATGTCACTGATGTCTTACCTGGAGTATGGTACGTCACTGATGTCTCACCTGGAGTATATTACGTCACTGATGTCAGACCTGGAGTATGGTACGTCACTGATGTCTCACCTGGAGTATATTACGTCACTGATGTATGACCTGGAGTATGGTACGTCACTGATGTCTCACCTGGAGTATGGTACGTCACTGATGTCTTACCTGGAGTATGGTACGTCACTGATGTCTCACCTGGAGTATGGTACGTCAATGATGTCTCACCTGGAGTATGGTACGTCACTGATGTCAGACCTGGAGTATTGTACGTCACTGATGTCTTACCTGGAGTATGGTACATCACTGATGTCAGACCTGGAGTATGGTACGTCACTGATGTCAGACCTGGAGTATGGTACGTCACTGATGTCTCACCTGGAGTATGGTACGTCACTGATGTCTTACCTGGAGTATGGTACATCACTGATGTCTCACCTGGAGTTTGGTACATGACTGATGTCTCACCTGTAGTATTGTACGTCACTGATGTCTCACCTGGAGTTTGGTACATTACTGATGTCTCACCTGTAGTTTGGTACGTCACTGATGTCAGACCTTGAGTATTGTACGTCACTGATGTCTTACCTGGAGTATGGTACATCACTGATGTCAGACCTGGAGTATGGTACGTCACTGATGTCAGACCTGGAGTATGGTACGTCACTGATGTCAGACCTGGAGTATGGTACGTCACTGATGTCTTACCTGGAGTATGGTACGTCACTGATGTCTCACCTGGAGTATGGTACGTCACTGATGTCAGACCTGGAGTATGGTACGTCACTGATGTCTTACCTGGAGTATGGTACGTCACTGATGTCAGACCTGGAGTATGGTACGTCACTGATGTCAGACCTGGAGTATGGTACGTCACTGATGTCTTACTTGGAGTATGGTACGTCACTGATGTCTCACCTGGAGTATGGTACGTCACTGATGTCAGACCTGGAGTATGGTACGTCACTGATGTCAGACCTGGAGTATGGTACGTCACTGATGTCTTACCTGGAGTATGGTACGTCACTGATGTCAGACCTGGAGTATGGTACGTCACTGATGTCTCACCTGGAGTATGGTACGTCACTGATGTCAGACCTGGAGTATGGTACGTCACTGATGTCTTACCTGGAGTATGGTACGTCACTGATGTCAGACCTGGAGTATGGTAAGTCACTGATGTCTCACCTGGAGTATGGTACATCACTGATGTCTCACCTGGAGTATGGTACGTCACTGATGTCTCACCTGGAGTATTGTACGTCACTGATGTCTCACCTGGAGTATGGTACGTCACTGATGTCAGACCTGGAGTATGGTACGTCACTGATGTCTCACCTGGAGTATGATACGTCACTGATGTCTCACCTTGAGTATGGTACGTCACTGATGTCTCACCTGGAGTATGGTACATCACTGATGTCAGACCTGGAGTATGGTACGTCACTGATGTCTTACCTGGAGTATGGTATGTCACTGATGTCAGACCTGGAGTATGGTACGTCACTAATGTCAGACCTGGAGTATGGTACGTCACTGATGTCTCACCTGGAGTATGGTATGTCACTGATGTCAGACCTGGAGTATGGTACGTCACTGATGTTTCACCTGGAGTATGGTACGTCACTGATGTCTTACCTGGAGTATGGTACGTCACTGATGTCTTACCTGGAGTATGGTACGTCACTGATGTCTCACCTGGAGTATATTACGTCACTGATGTCAGACCTGGAGTATGGTACGTCACTGATGTCTCACCTGGAGTATATTACGTCACTGATGTATGACCTGGAGTATGGTACGTCACTGATGTCTCACCTGGAGTATGGTACGTCGTGATGTCTTACCTGGAGTATGGTACGTCACTGATGTCTCACCTGGAGTATGGTTACGTCACTGATGTCTCACCTGGAGTATGGTACGCCACTGATGTCAGACCTGGAGTATTGTACGTCACTGATGTCTTACCTGGAGTATGGTACATCACTGATGTCAGACCTGGAGTATGGTACGTCACTGATGTCAGACCTGGAGTATGGTACGTCACTGATGTCTCACCTGGAGTATGGTACGTCACTGATGTCTTACCTGGAGTATGGTACATCACTGATGTCTCACCTGGAGTTTGGTACATGACTGATGTCTCACCTGTAGTATGGTACGTCACTGATGTCAGACCTGGAGTATTGTACGTCACTGATGTCTCACCTGGAGTTCGGTACATGACTGATGTCTCACCTGTAGTTTGGTACGTCACTGATGTCAGACCTGGAGTATTGTACGTCACTGATGTCTTACCTGGAGTATGGTACATCACTGATGTCAGACCTGTAGTATGGTACGTCACTGATGTCAGACCTGGAGTATGGTACGTCACTGATGTCTCACTTGGAGTATGGTACATCACTGATGTCTCACCTGGAGTATGGTGCGTCACTGATGTCAGACCTGGAGTATGGTACATCACTGATGTCTCACCTGGTATGGTTCCGCTGATGTCAGACCCTGGATTATATTCTGATGTCAGACCTGTAGTATGGTGCGTCACTGATGTCAGACCTGGAGTATGGTACATCACTGATGTCTCACCTGGAGTATGGTGCGTCACTGATGTCTCACCTGGAGTATGGTACATCACTGATGTCTCACCTTGAGTATGGTACATCACTGATGTCAGACCTGGATTATGTTACGTCACTGATGTCAGACCTGTAGTATGGTACGTCACTGATGTCAGACCTGGAGTATGGTACGTCACTGATGTCTCACTTGGAGTATGGTACGTCACTGATGTCTCACCTGGAGTATGGTACATCACTGATGTCTCACCTTGAGTATGGTACATCACTGATGTCTTACCTGGAGTATGGTACATCACTGATGTCTCACCTGGAGTATGGTACGTCACTGATGTCAGACCTGGATTATGGTACGTCACTGATGTCTCACCTGGAGTATATGGTACATCACTGATGTCAGACCTGGAGTATGGTAATGTCACTGATGTCAGACCTGGGAGTATGGTACGTCACTGATGTCTCACCTGGAGTATGGTACGCCACTGATGTCTCACCTGGAGTATGGTATGTCACTGATGTCAGACCTGAGTATGGTACGCCACTGATGTCTCACCTGGAGTATGGTACGTCACTGATGTCTTACCTGGAGTATGGTACGTCACTGATGTCAGACCTGGAGTATGTTACGTCACTGATGTCTCACCTGGAGTATGGTACGTCACTGATGTCTCACCTGGAGTATGGTACGTCACTGATGTCTTACCTGGAGTATGGTACGTCACTGATGTCTCACCTGGAGTATGGTACGTCACTGATGTCTCACCTGGAGTATGGCACATCACTGATGTCTCACCTGGAGTATGGTGCGTCACTGATGTCTTACCTGGAGTATGGTACGTCACTGATGTCTCACCTGGAGTATGGTACGTCACTGATGTCAGACCTGGAGTATGGTACGTCACTGATGTCTCACCTGGAGTATGGTACGTCACTGATGTCTCACCTGGAGTATGGTACGTCACTGATGTCAGACCTGGAGTATGGTACGTCACTGATGTCTCACCTGGAGTATGGTACGTCACTGATGTCAGACCTGGAGTATGGTACGTCACTGATGTCAGACCTGGAGTATGGTACGTCACTGATGTCTTACCTGCACCACCTTACTACCTGTCTAAGCCACGGCTACTTTGTATTGACTAGAGCTGCCTGTAGAAGTACCAAATCAAAGGTTTTAAGACACCGGGATGGACATCAATGATGACGTGCCCAAGTCAGACGTAAACAAGGAGTACTACAAACAATATGGAGAGAGACGTATGGAGGGGGAGAGGAGGCTTCAGCCCTGTTATTTCTGTGATCACATATTCAACAGCCAGTGTTTTCCCCTGTTACCTCCCTCATCTCCCCGACTCCCTGTGCCCCCAGATAGGGAACTCTGACAGGACACGGCCGGAGGGTCTCCTGGGTAAGGCCCCCTGCTCCAGTGAGATGCTGCTGAAGCTGACCCTATTACAAGAGGAATAAACCCCACATCTGCTCCTTCTGGGTTAAGGGAGAGTACAAGAGAGGAGTGTCCCTACAGGTGAGAATGCCATTAAACGATAGCTCTATCTCTTTTCAAGCGCTGGTTGGGTCTTGTTTGCATGCAGTCCAATGACTAAATACAGCCCTGGCTACCTCCTGTCTGAATGACTTGTAATGATGCTGAAATTTCACTTGGTGGTGGTGTTGAGCAATAAATCAAAAAAGCATTGACTGGGGACAACTCTCCTCCCCGCTCTCTCTTCAAGCCCAGGCACGAGAGGCCCACAGACCCAGACGATGCCCTGGCAGACTAGAACATTATGGACCATTACTATGGTATTAACGACCCTGTGGCTGACAAGCTGCTGAAACGAGCCTCCACCATGCCCCCACCATGCCCCAACTGGATACGCCCAAGGATACCATACTCGATGTAGGGGGGCTTCCAAAATATCCGACAAGGATATTTGGGGCAGTTTCAACGATCTGTGACAGTTGGTTGTGGTGTGCTCCTACAGGAATCGCTTCTACCAGTTTGGGGAGATCTGGGAAGGCAGCCAGAGGGAAGGTGTGTGTGTGTGTGTGTGTGTGTGTGTGTGTGTGTGTGTGTGTGTGTGTGTGTGTGTGTGTGTGTGTGTGTGTGTGTGTGTGTGTGTGAGCCTGTGTGTGTGTGAGCCTGTGTGTGTGTGAGCCTGTGTGTGTGTGTGTGTGTGTGTGTGTGTGTGTGTGTGTGTGTGTGTGTGTGTGTGTGTGTGTGTGTGTGTGTGTGTGTGAGCCTGTGTGTGTGTGTGTGTGAGCCTGTGTGTGTGTGTGTGAGCCTGTGTGTGTGTGTGTGTGTGCTGCGCCTGAGCCTGTGTGTGTGAGCTGCCTGTGTGTGTGGCCTGCGTATGTGCGTGCAAGCCTAAGTCTGACCGTCTTCTCTCTCCCAGGGTCATGAACCTCTCCCTACCTCCCGGTACCTCTCCCTACCTCCCGGTACCTCTCCCTACCTACCGGTACCTCTCCGAATGTCATGAACCTCTCCTTGACCCCCAGTACCTCTCCTAATGTCATGAACCTCTCCCTACCTCCTGGTACCTCTCCTAATGTCATGAACCTCTCCTTGACCCCCAGTACCTTTCCTAATGTCATGAACCTCTCCCTACCTACCGGTACCTCTCCTAATGTCATGAACCTCTCCCTACCTCCCGGTACCTCTCCTAATGTCATGAACCTCTCCCTACCCTCCCGTACCTCTCCTAATGTCATGAACCTCTCCCTACCTCCCGGTACCTCTCCTAATGTCATGAATCTCCCTACCTCCAGTACCTCTCCTAATGTCATAGACACCTCCCCCTCCCGGTACCTTCCTAATGTCATGAACCTCTCCCTAATGTCATGAACCTCTCCGGTACCTCTCTAATGTCATAGACCTCTACCTCCGGTCCTAATGTCATGAACCTCTCCTCCTCCACGGTACCTACCTCCCGGTACCTCTCCTAATGCATAGACCTCTCCCTATCCCCGACCTCTCCTAATGTCATGAATCTCTCCCTGCCTCCGGTACCTCTCCTAATGTCATGAACCTCTCCCTACCTCCCGGTACACTCTCCTAATGTCGTGAACCTCTCCCACTACCTCCCTAATGGTGAACCTCTCCCCTACCTCTCCTAATGCTGTGAACCTCTCCTACACTCCTAATGTCATGAATCTCCCTAACTCCTACCTCTCCTAATGTCATGAACCTCTCCCTACGGTACCTCTCTAATGTCACTGAACCTCTCCCTACCTCCCGGTACCTCTCCTAATATCATGAACCTCTCCCTACCTCCCGGTACCTCTCCTAATGTCATGAACCTCCGGTACACTCTCCTAATGTCATGAACCTCTCCCTACCTCCCGGTACCTCTCCTAATGGTCTTCCCTACCTCCCGTCATGAACCTCTCCCTACCTCTCTAATGTTGTAGACTCCTAATGTCATGAACCTCTCCCCTCTACCTCTCCTAATGTCATGAATCTCTCCTGCCTCCCGGTACCTCTCCTAATGTCATGAACCTCTCCCTACCTCCTCCTCCTAATGCACTTCTCAGTGTCTCCTAATGTCATGAATCTCTCCCTACCTCCTGCACACTCTCCTAATGTCATGAACCTCTCCCTACCTCCCCGGTACCTCTCCTAATGTCATGAACCTCTCCCTACCTCCGGTACCTCTCCTAATGTCATGAACCTCTCCCTACACTCCGGTACCTCCCTAATGTCATGAACCTCTCCCTACCTCCCGGTACCTCTCCTAATGTCATGAACCTCTCCCTACCTCCCGGTACCTCTCCTAATGTCATGAACCTCCCCACCTCCCGTGCCTCTCCCCATGTCATGAACCTCTCCCTAACTCTCCTAATGTTGTAGACCTCCTCCTCTCCTAATGTCATGAACCTCTCCCGGTACCTCTCCTAATGTCATGAACCTCTCCCTACCTCCCGGTACCTCTCCTAATGTCATGAAACTCTCCTACCTCCTGCACTCTCCCCTAATGTCATGAACCTCTCCCTACCTCCCGGTACCTCTCCTAATGTCATGAACCTCCCTCCTCCCGACCACCTCTCCTAATGTCATGAACCTCTCCCTACCTCCCGGTACCTCTCCCTAATGTCATGAACCTCTCCCTACCTCGGTACCTCTCCTAATGTCATGAACCTCTCCCCTACCTCCCGGTACCTCTCCTAATGTCGTGAACCTCTCCCTACCTCCCGGTACCTCTCCTAATGTTGTGAACCTCTCCCTACCTCTCCTAATGTTGTGAACCTCTCCCTACCTCTCCTAATGTCATGAACCTCTCCCTAACTCCCGGTACCTCTCCTAATGTCATGAACCTCTCCATACCTCCCGGTACCTCTCCTAATGTCATGAACCTCTCCCTACCTCCCGGTACCTCTCCTAATGTCATGAACCTCTCCCTACCTCCCGGTACCTCTCCTAATGTCATGAATCTCTCCCTGCCTCCCGGTACCTCTCCTAATGTCATGAACCTCTCCCGGTACCTCTCCTAATGTCATGAACCTCTCCCTACCTCCCGGTACCTCTCCTAATGTCATGAAACTCTCCCTACCTCCCGGTACCTCTCCTAATGTCATGAACCTCTCCCTACCTCCCGGTACCTCTCCTAATGTCATGAACCTCTCTCCCTACCTCCCGGTACCTCATCCTAATGTCATGAACCTCTCCCTACCTCCCGGTACCTCTCCTAATGTCATGAACCTCTCCCTACCTCCCGGTACCTCTCCTAATGTCATGAACCTCTCCCTACCTCCCGGTACCTCTCCTAATGTCATGAACCTCTCCCTACCTCCCGGTACCTCTCCTAATGTCGTGAACCTCTCCCTACCTCCCGGTACCTCTCCTAATGTTGTGAACCTCTCCCTACCTCTCCTAATGTTGTGAACCTCCCTACCTCTCCTAATGTCATGAACCTCTCCCTACCTCCCGGTACCTCTCCTAATGTCATGAACCTCTCCCTAACTCCCGGTACCTCTCCTAATGTCATGAACCTCTCCCTACCTCCCGGTACCTCTCCTAATGTCATGAACCCTCTCCCTACCTCCCCGGTACCTCTCCTAATGTCATGAACCTCTCCCTACCTCCCGGTACCTCGCCTAATGTCATGAACCTCTCCCCCTACCTCCCGGTACCTCTCCTAATGTCGTGAACCTCTCCCTACCTCCCGGTACCTCTCCTAATGTTGTGAACCTCTCCCTACCTCTCCTAATGTTGTGAACCTCTCCCTACCTCTCCTAATGTCATGAACCTCTCCCTACCTCCCGGTACCTCTCCTAATGTCATGAACCTCTCCCTACCTACCGGTACCTCTCCTAATGTCATGAACCTCTCCCTAACTCCCGGTACCTCTCCTAATGTCATGAACCTCTCCCTACCTCCCGGTACCTCTCCTAATGTCATGAACCTCTCCCTACCTCCCGGTACCTCTCCTAATGTCATGAACCTCTCCCTACCTCCCGGTACCTCTCCTAATGTCATGAACCTCTCCCTACCTCCCGGTACCTCTCCTAATGTCATGAACCTCTCCCTACCTCCCGGTACCTCTCCTAATGTCATGAACCTCTCCCTACCTCCCGGTACCTCTCCTAATGTCGTGAACCTCTCCCTACCTCCCGGTACCTCTCCTAATGTTGTGAACCTCTCCCTACCTCTCCTAATGTTGTGAACCTCTCCCTACCTCTCCTAATGTCATGAACCTCTCCCTAACTCCCGGTACCTCTCCTAATGTCATGAACCTCTCCATACCTCCCGGTACCTCTCCTAATGTCATGAACCTCTCCCTACCTCCCGGTACCTCTCCTAATGTCATGAACCTCTCCCTACCTCCCGGTACCTCTCCTAATGTCATGAATCTCTCCCTGCCTCCCGGTACCTCTCCTAATGTCATGAACCTCTCCCTACCTCCCGGTACCTCTCCTAATGTCATGAACCTCTCCCGGTACCTCTCCTAATGTCATGAACCTCTCCCTACCTCCCGGTACCTCTCCTAATGTCGTGAACCTCTCCCTACCTCCCGGTACCTCTCCTAATGTTGTGAACCTCTCCCTACCTCTCCTAATGTTGTGAACCTCTCCCTACCTCTCCTAATGTCATGAACCTCTCCCTAACTCCCGGTACCTCTCCTAATGTCATGAACCTCTCCATACCTCCCGGTACCTCTCCTAATGTCATGAACCTCTCCCTACCTCCCGGTACCTCTCCTAATGTCATGAACCTCTCCCTACCTCCCGGTACCTCTCCTAATGTCATGACTATCTCCCTGCCTCCTGGTACCTCTCCTAATGTCATGAACCTCTCCCTACCTCCCGGTAACTCTCCTAATATCATGAACCTCTCCCGGTACCTCTCCTAATGTCATGAACCTCCCTACCTCCGGTACCTCTCCTAATGTCATGAATCTCTCCCTGCCTCGGTACCTCCTAATGTCATGAACCTCTCCCTACCTCCCGGTACCTCTCCTAATGTCATGAACCTCTCCCTACCTCCCGGTACCTCTCCTAATGTCATGAACCTCTCCCTACCTCCCGGTACCTCTCCTAATGTCATGAATCTCTCCCTACCTCCCGGTACCTCTCCTAATGTCATGAACCTCTCCCTACCTCCCGGTACCTCTCCTAATGTCATGAAACTCTCCCTACCTCCCGGTACCTCTCCTAATGTCGTGAACCTCTCCCTACCTCCCGGTACCTCTCCTAATGTTGTGAACCTCTCCCTACCTCTCCTAATGTTGTGAACCTCTCCCTACCTCTCCTAATGTCATGAACCTCTCCCTAACTCCCGGTACCTCTCCTAATGTCATGAACCTCTCCCTAACTCCCGGTACCTCTCCTAATGTCATGAACCTCTCCCTACCTCCCGGTACCTCTCCTAATGTCATGAACCTCTCCCGGTACCTCTCCTAATGTCATGAACCTCTCCCTACCTCCCGGTACCTCTCCTAATGTCGTGAACCTCTCCCTACCTCCCGGTACCTCTCCTAATGTCATGAACCTCTCCCGGTACCTCTCCTAATGTCATGAACCTCTCCCTACCTCCCGGTACCTCTCCTAATGTCATTAAACTCTCCCTACCTCCCGGTACCTCTCCTAATGTCATTAAACTCTCCCTACCTCCCGG
>NW_027014467.1:0-13477 GCF_036934945.1 Oncorhynchus masou masou | reverse complement strand
ACCAGGGTCTATAGGGTAGTAGTAGTGCACTATTTTAGACCAGGGTCTATAGGGTAGTAGTGCACTACTTTAGACCAGGGTCTATTTTGTAGTAGTGGTTCACTACTTTAGACCAGGGTCTATAGGGTAGTAGTGCACTCTGTAGGTGTAGGTTTTATAGTGCACTACTTTAGACCATGGTCCTTAGGGCTGTAGTGCACTACTTTAGACCAGGGTCTATAGGGTAGTAGTAGTTCACTACTTTAGACCAGGGTCTATAGGGTAGTAGTGCACTACTTTAGACCAGGGTCTATAGGGTAGTAGTGCACTACTTTAGACCAGGGTCTATAGGGTGGTAGTAGTGCTCTACTTTAGACCAGGGTCTATAGGGTAGTAGTGCACTACTTTAGACCAGGGTCTATAGGGTAGTAGTGCACTACTTTAGACCAGGGTCTATAGGGTAGTAGTTCACTACTTTAGACCAGGGTCTATAGGGTAGTAGTGCACTACTTTAGACCAGGGTCTATAGGGTAGTAGTGCACTACTTTAGACCAGGGTCTATAGGGTAGTAGTGCTCTACTTTAGACCAGGGTCTATAGGGTATTAGTTCACTACTTTAGACCAGGGTCTATAGGGTAGTAGTGCTCTACTTTAGACCAGGGTCTATAGGGTAGTAGTGCTCTACTTTAGACCAGGGTCTATAGTGTAGTAGTTCACTACTTTAGACCAGGGTCTATAGGGTAGTAAGGCACTACTTTAGACCAGGGTCTATAGGGTAGTAGTTCACTACTTTAGACCAGGGTCTATAGGGTAGTAGTGCTCTACTTTAGACCAGGGTCTATAGGGTAGTAGTGCTCTACTTTAGACCAGGGTCTATAGGGTAGTAGTTCACTACTTTAGACCAGGGTCTATAGTGTAGTAGTGCTCTACTTTAGACCAGGGTCTATAGGGTAGTAGTGCCCTACTTTAGACCAGGGTCTATAGGGTAGTAGTGCACTACTTTAGACCAGGGTCTATAGGGTAGTAGTGCACTATGTAGGGGTGGGTTTCAGACTTAAACAAATGTAGTATCAGAGGATAAATATCTATTACAGGCCTTTCTCAAGGAAAGCCTTTTAAAAATTTTGTGTTTGCTTTTTCTCCTTAATTCCTCTGAACCGTCTGCTGTCCTGCTGGTCTGATATCTCTGAACCGTCAGAAGAAGTGTCCAGCTGGTCTGATATCTCTGAACCTTCAGAAGAAGAAGTGTCCAGCTGGTCTGATATCTCTGAACCGTCAGAAGAAGAAGTGTCCAGCTGGTCTGATATCTCTGAACCGTCAGAAGAAGAAGTGTCCAGCTGGTCTGATATCTCTAAACCTTCTGAAGAAGAAGTGTCCAGCTGGTCTGATATCTCTAAACCTTCAGAAGAAGAAGTGTCCAGCTGGTCTGATATCTCTGAACCGTCAGAAGAAGTGTCCAGCTGGTCTGATATCTCTGAACCGTCAGAAGAAGAAGTGTCCAGCTGGTCTGATATCTCTAAACCTTCTGAAGAAGAAGTGTCCAGCTGGTCTGATATCTCTAAACCTTCAGAAGAAGAAGTGTCCAGCTGGTCTGATATCTCTGAACCGTCAGAAGAAGTGTCCAGCTGGTCTGATATCTCTGAACCGTCAGAAGAAGAAGTGTCCAGCTGGTCTGATATCTCTAAACCTTCAGAAGAAGAAGTGTCCAGCTGGTCTGATATCTCTGAACCTTCTGAAGAAGTGTCCAGCTGGTCTGATATCTCTGAACCATCTGAAGAAGTGTCCAGCTGGTCTGATATCTCTGAACCATCTGAAGAAGAAGTGTCCAGCTGGTCTGATATCTCTGAACCTTCTGAAGAAGTGTCCAGCTGGTTTGATATCTCTGAACCTTCTGAAGAAGTGTCCAGCTGGTCTGATATCTCTGAACCGTCAGAAGAAGAAGTGTCCAGCTGGTCTGATATCTCTGAACCTTCTGAAGAAGAAGTGTCCAGCTGGTCTGATATCTCTGAACCATCTGAAGAAGAAGTGTCCAGCTGGTCTGATATCTCTGAACCATCTGAAGAAGAAGTGTCCAGCTGGTCTGATATCTCTGAACCTTCTGAAGAAGAAGTGTCCAGCTGGTCTGATATCTCTGAACCTTCTGAAGAAGTGTCCAGCTGGTCTGATATCTCTGAACCGTCAGAAGAAGTGTCCAGCTGGTCTGATATCTCTGAACCGTCAGAAGAAGTGTCCAGCTGGTCTGATATCTCTGAACCTTCAGAAGAATTGTTCATGGCCAAATGTCCTTCACTGTGATATCTGTTGAAGAGGTTGTTTGCACTGTGTATGTGTGTGGGTGTTTGAGTGTGCGTGCATGTGTGTGTGTTTGAGTGTGTGTGTGTGTGGGGTGTGTGTGTATGTGCATGTGTGCATGCCTGACCACTTGTGTTTGTGTGCCTTCTTGTGTGTGTGTGTGTGCCGTCCGCTGTGTGTGTGTGCCTTCCTGTGTGTGTGTGTGTGCCTTCCTGTGTGTGTGTTTGTGTGTGTGTGTGCCTTCCTGTGTGTTTGTGTGTGTGTGTTTGTGTGTGTGTGTGCCTTCCTGTGTATGTGTGTGTGTGCCTTCGTGTGTGTGTGTGTGTGTGTGTGTGTGTGTGTGTGGCATTACGTTGTGATGGACACACAGCAGAGTGTGTTTGGACGGGGAAACGGCTGTGCTTGATGTGGTGGTATCACCACACCTGTGCCTACCATCTGTGCCCGTCCCTACGCCCCCTGTGACCCTCTGCCTTGCCACCTGGCCCGACAAGTGTCGCACGGAGCAAGGAATGCCTCAGAACATCTCAATCTGCTGTCCTCTACACATGGAGAGAGAAAGGAGACACAGGGGGGAGAGGAGGGAGGGAGGGAGGGAGGGAGGGAGGGAAGGAGGGAGGAAGGAAGGAAGGAAGGAAGGAAGGGACACAGCGACACACACAAGCCTGCCTAGCATCCTAAGTGAATCTCTCTGTGTTGACAAAACATTTTTAGTAATGCTCCCGAAGATGTAGCTGTGTTTCCTTTTCATCATAGGTCATATCATAGTCTTATAAAAAATCACGAGCTGGCGCACACCCAGAGAAAATAATTTGTAGTGTCAGTGCAGACTAACAGTAAACAAACTGTAAACTATAAAAACAGTCCACATGCATAACCCCCCAGTCATTCATTGGATAAAAAGACCCATCAACGTTTCGGCATCACTGCGTCTTCTTCAGGATGAAGATTAAATTACTGTGAGCTGATACATATTGATAAGGATAGACATATGGAGGTTATATGTAATCATGAGCCTATGAACCAGAGTTACACTTTTAGCACTGAGGTGGTGTGCCCTAGTAGGAAGACCACTCTGTGCAGCTCACCCTGCACTATCAGCTCCAATGTAAATAACATGAGGAAGTCTGCCTCTGATAAGCTTCCCAGTAAAGCATTAAAAACAGTCAAACAGCAAGAAATTTGAAAAATAGCCCATATTAACATATGCAGCCTGAGAAACAAGGTCCATGAGGTCAATAACTTGTTTGTAACGGATGACATTCATATTCTGACCATCTCTGAAAATCACTCAGGCAATACATTTGAGGATTCAGTGGTAGCATTACATGGTTATAACATTTACAGAAAAGCAGAAATTCCAAAGGTGGAGGTGTTGCCGTTTATATTCAGAACCACATTCCTGTAAAGATTAGAGAGTATCTCATGTTAAATACTGTTGTAATATGGCTACAGGTTCATCTGCCTCACCTAAAGCCCATTCTGGTGGGAAGCTGCTATAGACCACCAAGTGCTAACAGTCAGGCTCTGGATAATGTGTGAAATGCTTGATAATGTGTGGATATCAACAGAGAGGTATATTTTCTGGGTAATTTAAAATTTGACTGGGTATCATCAAGCTGCACACACAGGAAAAAACCTGGTTACAGTTTGAAGTTTTCAGTCAACCTACCAGGGTAGATAGAAACAGCACAGGAATGAAGTCATCAACATGCATTGCACTTTACTAATGCTGCAGAAATGTGCTTGAACCTCACAAGGGTATGTGGGTTAGCTGTCTCTTCTCCTTTAACCTCTCTAGGGTATGTGGGTTAGCTGTCTCTTCTCCTTTAACCTCTCTAGGGTATGTGGGTTAGCTGTCTCTTCTACTTTAACCTCTCTAGGGTATGTGGGTTAGCTGTCTTCTCCTTGAACCTCTCTAGGGTATGTGGGTTAGCTGTCTCTTCTCCTTTAACATCTCTAGGGTATGTGGGTTAGCTGTCTCTTCTCCTTTAACCTCTCTAGGGTATGTGGGTTAGCTGTCTCTTCTACTTTAACCTCTCTAGGGTATGTGGGTTAGCTGTCTCTTCTCCTTTAACCTCTCTAGGGTATGTGGGTTAGCTGTCTCTTCTCCTTGAACCTCTCTAGGGTATGTGGGTTAGCTGTCTCTTCTCCTTTAACCTCTCTAGGGTATGTGGGTTAGCTGTCTCTTCTACTTTAACCTCTCTAGGGTATGTGGGTCAGCTGTCTCTTCTCCTTGAACCTCTCTAGGGTATGTCGGTTAGCTGTCTCTTCTACTTTAACCTATCTAGGGTATGTGGGTTCGCTGTCTCTTCTCCTTTAACCTCTCTAGGGTATGTGGGTTAGCTGTCTCTTCTCCTTTAACCTCTCTAGGGTATGTGGGTTAGCTGTCTCTTCTCCTTTAACCTATCTAGGGTGTGTGGGTTAGCTGTCTCTTCTACTTTAACCTCTCTAGGGTATGTGGGTTAGCTGTCTCTTCTACTTTAACCTATCTAGGGTATGTGGGTTAGCTGTCTCTTCTCCTTGAACCTCTCTAGGGTATGTGGGTTAGCTGTCTCTTCTACTTTAACCACTCTAGGGTATGTGGGTTAGCTCTCTCTTCTACTTTAACCTCTCTAGGGTATGTGGGTTAGCTGTCTCTTCTCCTTGAACCTCTCTAGGGTATGTGGGTTAGCTGTCTCTTCTCCTTTAACCTCTCTAGGGTATGTGGGTTCTGTCTCTTCTACTTTAACCTCTCTAGGGTATGTGGGTTAGCTGTCTCTTCTCCTTTAACCTATCTAGGGTATGTGGGTTAGCTGTCTCTTCTACTTTAACCTATCTAGGGTATGTGGGTTAGCTGTCTCTTCTCCTTTAACCTATCTAGGGTATGTGGGTTAGCTGTCTCTTCTACTTTAACCTCACTAGGGTATGTGTGTTAGCTGTCTCTTCTACTTTAACCTCTCTAGGGTATGTGGGTTAGCTGTCTCTTCTACTTTAACCTCTCTAGGGTATGTGGGTTAGCTGTCTCTTCTCCTTTAACCTCTCTAGGGTATGTGGGTTAGCTGTCTCTTCTACTTTAACCTCTCTAGGGTATGTGGGTTAGCTGTCTCTTCTACTTTAACCTCTCTAGGGTATGTGGGTTAGCTGTCTCTTCTCCTTGAACCTCTCTAGGGTATGTGGGTTAGCTGTCTCTTCTCCTTTAACCTCTCTAGGGTATGTGGGTTCTGTCTCTTCTACTTTAACCTCTCTAGGGTATGTGGGTTAGCTGTCTCTTCTACTTTAACCTATCTAGGGTATGTGGGTTAGCTGTCTCTTCTACTTTAACCTATCTAGGGTATGTGGGTTAGCTGTCTCTTCTACTTTAACCTATCTAGGGTATGTGGGTTAGCTGTCTCTTCTCCTTTAACCTATCTAGGGTATGTGGGTTAGCTGTCTCTTCTACTTTAACCTCACTAGGGTAGTGTGTTAGCTGTCTCTTCTACTTTAACCTCTCTAGGGTATGTGGGTTAGCTGTCTCTTCTACTTTAACCTCTCTAGGGTATGTGGGTTAGCTGTCTCTTCTCCTTTAACCTCTCTAGGGTATGTGGGTTAGCTGTCTCTTCTACTTTAACCTCACTAGCGTCCCACCTGACCAACATCCAGTGAGATTGCAGAGCTCCAAATTCAAATACAGAAATAGTCATTATAAAAATTCAGAAAACAAAACATATTAAATATAGTTTTACATATGTTTAAATATTAACTTCTTGTGAATTCAACCACAGTGTCAGATTTAAAAATATATATATATTATTTGAGAACATAGCCCAGCAGACAAATCATTTCAAACAATAGCCAGCCAAGTTGAAGAGTCAAGTCAGAAATAGAGATAAAATGAATTACTTACCTTTGATGATCTTCATTTGGTGGTACTCAGAAGACATTCAATAAATGTTCCTTTTGTTCAATAAAGCCTCTTTATTTCCAAAAACCTCAGTTCTGCGCGTTTTCTTCAGTAATCCACAGGCTCAAACGAAGTCACAATAGGCAGGCAAAGAATCGAAATTGTATCCGTAAAGTTCATAGAAACATGTCAAACGATGTTTATATTCAAACCTCAGGTTGTTTTTTAGCCTAAATGATCTATAATATTTCAACCGGACAATAACGTTGTCAATATAAAAGGTAAACAAGAAAAAGCTCTGTTGCCAGCCAAGTAGAAGAGTTACACGAGTCAGTCTCTCGGTTGCGCGCATGAAAAAGCTTTGTGACACGTCAGAGTCCACTTCATTCAGACTGGTCTTACTCCCTCATTTTTCAGAATATTAGCCTGAAACAATTTCTAAAGACTGTCGACGTCTAGTGGAAGGCATAGGAACTGCAAATTGAGTCCTAAGTCAATGGATACTGTAATAGCATTGAATAGAAAACTACAAACCCCCCCAAAAAACTACTTCCTGAATGGATTTTTCTCCGGTTTTCGCCTGCCAAATAATTTCTGTTATACTCATAGACACCATTTTAACAGTTTTGGAAACTGTAGAGTGTTTTCTATCCGAATCTACTAGTTATATGTATATCATATATTCTGGGCCCGAGTAGCAGGCCATTTAATTTGGGAATGCTTTTCATCCAAAATTCCGAATGCTGCCCCCCACCCTAGAGAAGCTTTAAAGCTGTATCCAGATCAATAGGATGTAGTGAACACAATATAATAGCCAGGTCTAGGAAAACCAAAGTTTCAAAGGCTGGGCCTAATATCGTGTTCACGCTACACGTTCCCCAAGGGCACCACCCCCACCCCCTCAACTCAAAAAGTGGCGCACAGAATGCAAAAATATTCTTAGAAATGTTTAACCTCCACATATTAACAAGTCCAATAGCTCAAATGAAAGTTAAACACCTGTCCATCTACCCAGCGAGTCAGATTTCTAAAATGTTTTATGGTGAAAACATAGCACATATGTATGTCAAACCACCACAAAGACACAGACGATATGTAGCCATTTTGTCGAACAAAAGATGCAATCACAAACGCAGGATTAAAATAAAAATGATTCACTAACCTTTTGAAAATCTTCATCAGATGACAGTAATAGGACATGTTACACAGTAAAAAATTTTTTTTTATAATATGCAATTTATATCCATAAATCTCCGTTTACATTGACGCCATGTTCAGAAAATGCTAGAAAATGCCCAGAGAAATTATAGATAACTCCGCCAGATAACACCAGATAACAGCAATACACATCATAAACTTTGACTAAATATACATGTTCTACATATAGTTAGAAAGATACACTGCTTCTTAATGCAATCGCTTTGTCAAATTTATTTTTAATGTTACAGAAATCGTTAACTATTCAATAATCTGAGACGGCGCTCAGACGTAAGCAATATTTCTCCGCTATGTTGGAGTCAACAGAAACACAAAATTACAACATAAATATTCCCTTACCTTTGATGGTCTTCGATCAGAATGTAGTGGAAGGAGTCATACTTACCCAAAACAGCGTTTGGTTTCAAGTCGTGTGTCTTTGTGTTAGCAAATGCGACAAATTCCAGCTGAAATGCATCCAAAATTACTTCTGGTCCCGAACAGTTGCGCATTAAAACTTCAAAATTACATATTATATGTCGACTAAACTGGTCAAACTAAGTGCAGAATCAAGCTTTAGGATGTTATTAACGTACAAAACAATTCTCAAATCGACCGGACAAACTGTAATCTTCTCATGCAAGATGGAACAAAGGGCGCTCTGTGCGCAACGCGCCTGAAAGTGCATGTATTTTCTCGCGACACCCAGTATTTTGCCTGCCACAGGGTCAAAGCTCGTGGGATTTGCACAATTAAATGCCCTACTGATAGAAGACATCTTGCGGAAGACATAGAAACTGATCCCATATCCAGAGCTGGTTGGGAAGGGTGAGGGCGATGACCTCAAAGTTGGCCCAACTTCCTGATGAGAAAACTAATTTGGGAGATTGGCTGCCCTATGAGTTTTGCTATACATACAGACATAATTCAAACAGTTTTAGAAGCTTTAGAGTGTTTTCTATTCAATAATAATTATTATATGCATATATTAGCAATTTTGGACAGATTTTTTTCCAGTTTACTATGGGCACGCAATTCATCCAAAGGATGCAGTATTGTCACGAGCCTTAACAGGATATAAGAGGTCATTACAATACGTTTTGTAGTTATTCATATGTTGATGATGTAAAGAATATTTGCCGGTCAATGGTTTGTAATGAGGAGCAACCAGACGCTGCTGGTCTGTGGTGTGTAATGAGGAGCAACCAGACGCTGCTGGTCTGTGGTGTGTAATGAGGAGCAACCAGACGTTGCTGGTCTGTGTTGTGTAATGAGGAGCAACCAGACGCTGCACTTGACACATGTATGAAATTGCGTATTCCCAGTTACTAATAAGCATTAAGAAAATGACTGCAAAAACTGTTAAATCCCCATGGATTGATGAGTAATTGATTGTGATTGGTTGTGAGGGATGAGACAAAAGGAACGGCAAATAAGTCTGGCAGCCCAACTGATTGGCAAACGTACTGCAAATTAAGAAATCATGTGACTAAACTGAATAAAAATAAACTACACTATCAAACAAATATTAGTTATATTAAGAATGATTGTAAAAAAGCTTTGGGGCAACTTAAACATTTTGGGGGAAAAAAACAACTTGGTTCCATAATTCATTGAATCAGATGGCTCATTCATCACAAAGCCCACTGATATTGCCAACTACTATAATGACTTTTTCATTGGCAAGAAAAGCAGGGATGACATGCCAGCAAACAAACGCTGATACTTCAAATCCAAGTATATCGGACCAAATTATGAAAGACAACAATTGTACTTTTGAATTCCCTAAAGTCATTGTGAAGAGATGAAAAAAGTATTGTTGACTATCAACATTGAAAAACCACTGGGTTTTGACAACTTGTACGGAAAATGACTGAGGATAATAGCAGACGATATTGCCACTCCTATTTGCCACATCTTCAATCTAATCCTACCAGAAAGCCTACTAGAGAGTGTGTGCCCTCAGGCATGGAGGGAAGCTCAAGTCATTCCGCTACCGAAGAAAAGTAAAAGCCCCCTTTATTGGCTCAAATAGCCGACCAATCAGCCTGTTATCAACCCTTAGTAAACTTCTGGACAAAATTGTGGCAAGGAACAAGTCAGCCCTAAATAGTTTTAAAGCTAAAAACATTGTAATTGGGATAAAACATTCACTAAACCCTAAACAGCTAAATCTTGTAATAAATAATGTGGAAATTGAGCAGGTTGAGATGACTAAACTGCTTGGAGTTGGGTTGTAAACTGTCTTGGTCAAAACATATTGATACAATAGTAGGTAAGGAGGGAAAAAGCATGTCCATAATAAAATGCTGCACTGCCTTCTTAACAACACTACCAATAATGTTTTATCAAACCTTGACTCCTGTTCAGTCGTGTGGTCAGGTGCCAAAAAAATTGACTTGGAGCTTCGACATATGGTGGTTTTACATATGGAGGTTAACTTGTTGAGTGTAGGGGGCAGTATTTTTATTTTTATGTTTTGATGAAAAACGGACCCAAATGAAACAGTCTATTTCTCTGGCCCAGAACCTATAATATGCATATAATTGTCAGATTAGGATGCAAAACACTCTAAAGTTTCCAAAACTGTCAAAATAGTGTCTGTGAGTATAACAGAACTGATATTGCAAGCGAAAACATGAGGAAAATCCAACCAGGAAGTGCCATTTATCCTGAAACCTCTCTGTTCCATTGCATGCCTTCCCTCCATTTAAAGGGATATTAACCAGATTCCTTTTCCTATGGCTTCCACATGGTCGGAGCAGTTTTTAGACATAGTTTCAGGCTTTTATTTTGAAAAATGAGCAAGAAAGATCACATTGCGTC
Source organism: Oncorhynchus masou masou (assembly GCF_036934945.1). Classification (NCBI taxonomy): domain Eukaryota; kingdom Metazoa; phylum Chordata; class Actinopteri; order Salmoniformes; family Salmonidae; genus Oncorhynchus; species Oncorhynchus masou. Next base: position 3,321 of record NW_027014467.1, on the reverse strand, counting down.
AGTGGATGGGTGGGTGACAGCAGGGTTTTGCATGCACCAACAGAGTGGAGCAGGCATTTTCTCTCTCACTCCTATTGAAAAAGCTACGGTTTGGTTGAAATATTATCGATTATATATTGTAAAAACAACCTGAGGATTGATTATAAAAAAACGTTTGAAATGTTTCTACAAACTTTACGGATATGATGTGGATTTTTCATCTGCACCATCATGCCCGCTCGAGCCTGTGGATTTCTGAACATAACACGCCAACCAAATGGAGGTATTTTGAATAGAAAAATAATCTTTATGGAACAAAAGGACCATTTATTGTGTAACTGGAAGTCTCATGAGTGCAAACATTTGAAGATCATCAAAGGTAAGCGATTCATTTGATTGCTTTTCTGAGTTTTGTGACCAATCTAATTTGCTGCTAGCTGTTTGTAATGGTTTTGTCTGCTTAGAGAGTTGTCCTTACATAAATGCTTGGTTTGCTTTCGGCGAAAAGCTTTTTTGAAATCTGACACGCCAGGTTGATTAATAACAAGCTAAACTGTGTTTTGTTATATTGCATTTGTGATTTCATGAAAATGAAATATTTTTAGTAATTTAATTTGAATTTGGCGCTCTGCAATTCAGAGGATGTTGACGAAAATGATCCCGCTATAACATTTACATTTACATTTAAGTCATTTAGCAGACGCTCTTATCCAGAGCGACTTACAAATTGGTGAATTCACCTTCTGACATCCAGTGGAACAGCCACTTTACAATAGTGCATCTAAATCATTAAGGGGGGGGGTGAGAAGGATTACTTATCCTATCCTAGGTATTCCTTGAAGAGGTGGGGTTTCAGGTGTCTCCGGAAGGTGGTGATTGAATCCGCTGTCCTGGCGTCGTGAGGGAGTTTGTTCCACCATTGGGGGGCCAGAGCAGCGAACAGTTTTTACTGGGCTGAGCGGGAACTGTACTTCCTCAGTGGTAGGGAGGAGAGCAGGAGAGCAGATTTCTATAGCGGGATGGGTCAAGAAGTTATACATATAGAGGTTAAACATATGGAGAGTTGTCATATTCCTTTTTAGAACACTAAATGTGCCTGGTCAGGCTTGGCACTGGGATTTTAACAAAGCTAATCTGAGAACAACGCTTCCTAAATTCTATCGCCTACCGAATGCACAACACGAGATGTAAGCATTCTGCACCATTGCTACTCTAATTTCCACGAGGCAAGCAAAGCCCTCCACCACCCTCCCTTCGACGAATCTGACCATCACTATGTTTTGTTGCTCCCAGCCTATTGACAGAAACTAAAACAGGAAACACCCGTGCTCAGGTCAATCCAACACTGGTCTGACCAATCGGATTCCACGCTTCAAGATTGCTTCGATCACATGGACTGGGATATGTTGTGGTTAACCTCAGCGAAAGAATTCACCCCCCTTGGCATTTTTACTATTTATGGATTTTTTTTTGGGGGGGGGGGTTGTATCATTTGATTTACACAACATGCCTACTGCTTTGAAGATGCAAAATATTTTTTATTTTGATACAGACAAATAAGACAAAAACCACTGAAAACTTGAGCATGCATAACTATCCCCCCCCCATTTCTGGATGACTGAAACAGGTTTCCCTCAAAGTATATTCTTCCACATGTTTGGGGAGTCTCCTACAAGCCTTTTGGCGAACACCAAACACGTGTTTGCTAATTTTTCTCTTTAAGCAATTGCTTTTTTTAGGCCACTCTTCCATAAAGCTCAGCTCTGTGGAGGGTATGGCTTAAAGTGGTCCTATGGACAGATACTCCAATGTCTGCTGTGCAGCTATGCAGCTCCTTCAGGGTTATCTTTGGTCTCTTTGTTGCCTCTCTGATTAATGCCCTTCTTGCCTGGTCCGTGAGTTTTGGTGGGCTGCTTCTCTTGGCAGGTTTGTTGTGGTGCCATATTCTTTCCATTTCCTAATAATGGATGGGACGTTAAAAGTTTTGGATATTTTTTTGTAACCCAACCCTGATCTGTACTTCTCCACAGCTTTGTCCCTGACTTGTTTGGAGAGCTCCTTGGTCTTCATGGTTCATTGCTTAGTGGTGTTGCAGACTCTCCGGCCTTTCAGAACAGACTGCTCTTCTCTGTATCACGGAGGCGCTCCGCACTGCTAAAGCTAACTCTCTCTCCTCTGCTCTCATCCTTCTAGACCTATCGGCTGCCTTCGACACTGTGAACCATCAGATCCTCCTCTCCACCCTCTCCGAGTTGGGCATCTCCGGCGCGGCCCACGCTTGGATTGCGTCCTACCTGACAGGTCGCTCCTACCAGGTGGCGTGGCGAGAATCTGTCTCCTCGCCACGCGCTCTCACCACTGGTGTCCCCCAGGGCTCTGTTCTAGGCCCTCTCCTATTCTCGCTATACACCAAGTCACTTGGCTCTGTCATAACCTCACATGGTCTCTCCTATCATTGCTATGCAGACGACACACAATTAATCTTCTCCTTTCCCCCTTCTGATGACCAGGTGGCGAATCGCATCTCTGCATGTCTGGCAGACATATCAGTGTGGATGACGAATCACCACCTCAAGCTGAACCTCGGCAAGACGGAGCTGCTCTTCCTCCCGGGGAAGGACTGCCCGTTCCATGATCTCGCCATCACGGTTGACAACTCCATTGTTTCCTCCTCCCAGAGCGCTAAGAACCTTGGCGTGATCCTGGACAACACCCTGTCATTCTCAACTAACATCAAGGCGGTGGCCCGTTCCTGTAGGTTCATGCTCTACAACATCCGCAGAGTACGCCCCTGCCTCACACAGGAAGCAGCGCAGGTCCTAATCCAGGCACTTGTCATCTCCCGTCTGGATTACTGCAACTCGCTGTTGGCTGGGCTCCCTGCCTGTGCCATCAAACCCCTACAACTCATCCAGAACGCCGCAGCCCGTCTGGTGTTCAACCTTCCCAAGTTCTCTCACGTCACCCCGCTCCTCCGCTCTCTCCACTGGCTTCCAGTTGAAGCTCGCATCCGCTACAAGACCATGGTGCTTGCCTACGGAGCTGTGAGGGGAACGGCACCGCAGTACCTCCAGGCTCTGATCAGGCCCTACACCCAAACAAGGGCACTGCATTCATCCACCTCTGGCCTGCTCGCCTCCCTACCACTGAGGAAGTACAGTTCCCGCTCAGCCCAGTCAAAACTGTTCGCTGCTCTGGCCCCCAATGGTGGAACAAACTCCCTCACGCGCCAGGACAGCGGAGTCAATCACCACCTTCCGGAGACACCTGAAACCCCACCTCTTCAAGGAATACCTAGGATAGGATAAGTAATCCTTCTCAACCCCCCCCTCCCCCTTAATG
>NW_027014466.1:0-13481 GCF_036934945.1 Oncorhynchus masou masou | reverse complement strand
AGGGGCCCATAGTGCCTGGACTGTGTGTGGCGCTGGCTCCAGAGAGGCCCATAGTGCCTGGTCTGTGTGTGGCACTGGCTCCAGAGAGGCCCATAGTGCCTGGTCTGTGTGTGCACTGGCTCCAGAGAGGCCCATAGTGCCTGGTCTGTGTGTGGCGCTGGCTCCAGAGGGGCCCATAGTGCCTGGTCTGTGTGTGGTGCTGGCTCTAGAGAGGCCCATAGTGCCTGGTCTGTGTGTGGTGCTGGCTCCAGAGAGGCCCATAGTGCCTGGTCCGTGTGTGGCGCTGGCTCTAGAGAGGCCCATAGTGCCTGGTCTGTGTGTGGCGCTGGCTCCAGAGAGGCCCATAGTGCCTGGTCTGTGTGTGGCGCTGGCTCCAGAGAGGCCCATAGTGCCTGGTCTGTGTGTGGCGCTGGCTCTAGAGAGGCCCATAGTGCCTGGTCTGTGTGTGGCGCTGGCTCCAGAGAGGCCCATAGTGCCTGGTCTGTGTCAGGGATGCTCCCAAGTGATTGCAAAGTGATTCTGCTGTTTTTCCAATAATCAGATCTTTTGCCATTAACTGGTCGAAAAATCAAATGGGCAGCCATTGAAGCACACGTGGATTTGAGTAATTTCTATCTTTTAGACTAGGAGCACAGTAAATAGAATCACCAACCACATGTTATACAGTATATGTTGTGTACTATATAACATGGACTATACAGTATATGTTGTGTACTATAGAGTATATGTTGTGTACTATATAACATGGACTATAGAGTATATGTTGTGTACTATATAACATGGACTATACATTATATGTTGTATACTATATAACATGGACTATACAGTATATGTTGTGTACTATATAACATGGACTATACAGTATATGTTGTGTACTATATAACATGGCCTTCATATAAAAGATTGTCCTATTCCATTCCATAGGGGAGACGCCTGGCCCTGCAGAATGAGATCGACCAGAAGTCCAGTCCAGTCCAACTCAAAGCAGCACCGCTACCATCGGTCAGTACTCTTATAATGTCAGGACACCAAGGTGTATCCCAAATTTGGGGTCACATACCAACTCTTCTCTGAAACAAATCATTATGTCGAATATAAATATTACAAACATTGTTCTTCTTCCCTTCCAGGGTTTGGGCCAGTGGGGCACTGCCCAGTTTGACAGTTCCGACCAACATAGTAAGTTCCTGCGGTTGATGGGCGGCTTAAAAGAGCGGGCAGCCAATAGCAGCGGCGGTGCGACGGGAGGGCGGGCCAACATGGCGCTGACTAAAGATGGACAGCAGAGCTTGCAGCAAGGCCTACTGGGGGAGTTTGAGCGCGCTCAGTCGCGCCGCATGGACTTCACGGGAAGGGGGGCGGGACTTGGGTTCTCGGCGCCGTCAAATAAGAAGTTCTCAATTGACATCAACACAACCCGATCGGTGCGCTTCGATGACTGAGTCGGGACGGACCCTTGAGTGTGTGTGTCTAGCATCCAAAATGGATTTGGATGAGTGTGTGTGTGTGTGTGTGTACCTTTTCTCTTGCAGGGTCTTGGGGGTGTCTGTCTGTGAATGTGGTGTGTATGAATGTATATACGGTACCACTCAGAAGTTTGGACACACCTACTCATCACAGGGTTTTTCTTTATTTTTACTACATTGTAGAATAACAGTGAAGACATCAAAACTATGAAATAACACATGGAATCATGTAGTAACCCAAAAAGTGTTAAACAAATCAAAATATATTTGAGATTCTTCAAAGTAGCCACCCTTTGCCTTGATGACAGCTTTGCACACTCTTGGCGAATATATTTTGATTTGATATTTTGACTATTTTTGGTTACTACATGATTCCATAGTTTTGATGTCTTCACTATTATTCTACAATGTAGAAAACAGTCAAAATAAAGAGAGATCCTGGAATGAGGTGTGTCCAAACTTTTGACTGGTAACAAAAATATAAATGCAACAATTTCAATGATTTTAACGAGTTACAATTATAAAGAAATCAGAAATAAATCCATTAGGCCCTAATCTATAGATTTCACATGACTGGGCAGGGGTGCAGCCATGGATGGGCCTGTGAGGGCATAGGCCCACCCACTGGGGAGCCAGGTCCAGCCAATCAGAAAAGGCTTTTCCCCACAAAAAGGTTTTATTACAGACAGAAATGCTCAGTTTTATCAGCTGTCCGGGTGGATGGTCTCAGACGATCCCGCAGGTGAAGAAGACTGAACGTCGAGGTCCTGGGCTGGCTTGGTTACACGAGGTCTGTGGTTGTGAGGCCGTTTGACATTGGAGGCAGCTTATGGTAGAGAAATGAACATTCAAATCTTTGGCAACAGCTCTGGTGGACATTCCAGCAGTCAGGATACCAGTTGCACACGCCCTCAGAACTTCATCTGTGGCATTGTGTTGTGACAAACCCGCACGTTTTAGAGTGGCCTTTTGTACCCAGCACAAGGTGCACCTGTGTAATGATCATGCTGTTTAATCCGCTTCTTGATATGCCACACCTGTCAGGTGGATGGATTATCTTGGCAAAGAAGAAACACTAACATGGATGTAAACGTGTGTATATGGAACATTTCTGGGATCTTTTATTTCAGCTCATGAAACATGGGACCAACACATTTATATTTTTGTTCAGTGTATAGGAGTACTGTGTGACATAAAGCTGCTGACATTGAACTGAGAGCTGCACCGAGCCACCTGTGGTATCAATGAGAGCAGAGCTGTGTGTGTTTCTGACTGGTCCAGTATGTGATGCTTCCTGGCTGTATATGAGAAGAGGAGGTTGTTAGCGTCCTGAATTGTGCACTACTTTTGACCAGCGGGCCTATGGGCCCTGTAGTGCACTATATAGCTAATTCTAGTACGGTTAACTAATGCCTTAACTGAACATGACATGATAAAAACTAACAGTTGATAAGCTGTCAATTAGACACATTTAAACAGCATAGAATTGTTTCCACAGTCAACAAGAGGACATTCTGAATGCTGGTCAGTTGAGGCTCTTTAAAATGAACCTTTCTGATAACAGGTGAAGAAGTAACATCGGAACAGGGTGAGTAGTTCATACATGATTCACTTTATTTGACTCTTAAAAACACGTGCCTCTGCTGACAAGTACAGGAAGAAATGAGAGAGACGAAGAAACGAGAAGTATTGTTTTGAAACGACAGAAGAAACAACTCTTAGAGAGAACCAACTAGACATCTCCATTTCTCTGACATGTTGCAGAAAGGTCCACGTGGTCGTATGAGTTTAACGGTGCCGCCACAAAACGACAGTTTCAATTCCAGCCCTTCAACATCCCAGCTGTTAGCCGTCTAAGGCCCGATCACAAATCAAGCCCTACTCACTAGCGTGTTGGGTTTAAGGGTCGATTTGGAATTGGGCCTGTCTGTACTGGTGACTGTCACCCCAGTGCTGTGGACTGATTCTATAACCCCCCCCCCAAAAAAAGTGTGCACTCATTCACTACCCCTCATGGATTTAAAAGGAAAGGACTGGTGGAAGAGATGCTAGTAAATCCATGGGGGATACATGAGAGCACACTTCAGGGAGAAGGGTATGGGATCAGACGGTGACCCGGGATCAGACGGTGACCCCGGATCAGAAGGTGACCCGGATGTTATTTATACCTGCTTCTAAAGGGCTAGTATTGTAGCCCAGTAGATTCCTCCCTCTACAACCTACAGCAAGGCAGCATCTCTCTCTCACCTGGTTCTACAAGGCTACAGTAGAGGTGCAGGCTTTTATTCTAGTCCAGCACTAACGAGACTGAGTCAGCCAATCAAGGCCCCAGTGATCAGTTGAATCAGGTGTCCTAGTGCTGGGTTGGAACAAAATCCTGCACCTCTACTGTAGCCCTCCAGGACCTGGAGGGAAAAAAATGCTGCCTTGCTGTAGGTTGTAGAGGGAGGAATCTACTGTTGAGGTATCCCCCCTGAAAATAAGGCTCTGTGTGTGTGTCAGGTCAATGACCCGTGTACTATATAAGCATCATGTCCAAGCATCTGTACATGACCTCTAAAATATTTTGGTCCTTTGTAGACAATGCATCTTTCACAATCCAAGTGTGAGTGAGTTTGTCTCTCTATCAGAGATAGGGAAGCTGTGTGTTCCTTGAGGAGGTGAAAGGGGTCCCTGCCGGGGGGGCTGGAGAGGTGAGGGGTGCACGCCGCCCACTGGTCCCTGCCGGGGGGGCTGGAGAGGTGAGGGGTGCACGCCGCCCACTGGTCCCTGCTCAGGCCTGCAGGTACTCAGGTTGCACCCTGGCCACCTTGCGGAACTCTTTGGCGTGTGTCCGTGGGCACTGCATCTCACACCAGCTGATAGGCACCATCTGGGCTCCTGAGAGGAGGGAAACGGAAATACTACTGAGACACCATCTGGGCTCCTGAGAGGAGGGAAACGGAAATACACTACTGAGACACCATCTGGGCTCCTGGAGGAGGGAAACAAATATACTACTGAGACACCATCTGGGCTCCTGGAGGAGGGAAACGGAAATACACTACTGAGACACCATCTGGGCTCCTGAGAGGAGGGAAATGGAAATACACTACTGAGACACCATCTGGGCTCCTGAGAGGAGGGAAACAGAAATATACTACTGAGACACCATCTGGGCTCCTGAGAGGAGGGAAACGGAAATACACTACTGAGACACCATCTGGGCTCCTGGAGGAGGGAAACAGAAATATACTACTGAGACACCATCTGGGCTCCTGAGAGGGAAACAGAAATACACTACTGAGACACCATCTGGGCTCCTGGAGGAGGGAAACAGAAATACACTACTGAGACACCATCTGGGCTCCTGAGAGGAGGGAAACAGAAATACTACTGAGACACCATCTGGGCTCCTGAGAGGAGGAAACGGAAATACTACTGAGACACCATCTGGGCTCCTGAGAGGAGGAAACAGAAATACACTACTGAGACACCATCTGGGCTCCTGGAGGAGGGAAACAGAAATACACTACTGAGACACCATCTGGGCTCCTGAGAGGAGGAAACAGAAATACTACTGAGACACCATCTGGGCTCCTGAGAGGAGGGAAACAAATATACTACTGAGACACCATCTGGGCTCCTGGAGGAGGGAAACAGAAATACTACTGAGACACCATCTGGGCTCCTGAGAGGAGGGAAACAAATATACTACTGAGACACCATCTGGGCTCCTGGAGGAGGGAAACAAATACACTACTGAGACACCATCTGGGCTCCTGAGAGGAGGGAAACAGAAATACACTACTGATAGGCACCATCTGGGCTCCTGAGAGGGAAACAGAAATACACTACTGAGACACCATCTGGGCTCCTGGAGGAGGGAAACAGAAATACACTACTGAGACACCATCTGGGCTCCTGAGAGGAGGGAAACAAATATACTACTGAGACACCATCTGGGCTCCTGAGAGGAGGGAAACAGAAATACACTACTGAGACACCATCTGGGCTCCTGGAGGAGGGAAACAGAAATATACTACTGAGACACCATCTGGGCTCCTGAGAGGAGGGAAACAGAAATACACTACTGAGACACCATCTGGGCTCCTGGAGGAGGGAAACAGAAATACACTACTGAGACACCATCTGGGCTCCTGAGAGGAGGGAAACAGAAATATACTACTGAGACACCATCTGGGCTCCTGAGAGGAGGGAAACAAATATACTACTGAGACACCATCTGGGCTCCTGAGAGGAGGGAAACGGAAATACTACTGAGACACCATCTGGGCTCCTGAGAGGAGGGAAACAGAAATACACTACTGAGACACCATCTGGGCTCCTGAGAGGAGGGAAACAGAAATACACTACTGAGACACCATCTGGGCTCCTGAGAGGAGGGAAACAAATATACTACTGAGACACCATCTGGGCTCCCGAGAGGAGGGAAACAGAAATACACTACTGAGACACCATCTGGGCTCCTGAGAGGAGGGAAACAGAAATACACTACTGAGACACCATCTGGGCTCCTGAGAGGAGGGAAACAAATATACTACTGAGACACCATCTGGGCTCCTGAGAGGAGGGAAACAGAAATACACTACTGAGACACCATCTGGGCTCCTGAGACCTGAGAGGAGGGAAACAGAAATACACTACTGAGACACCATCTGGGCTCCTGAGAGGAGGGAAACAGAAATACACTACTGAGACACCATCTGGGCTCCTGAGAGGAGGGAAACAGAAATACACTACTGAGACACTATCTGGGCTCCTGAGAGGAGGGAAACAAATATACTACTGAGACACCATCTGGGCTCCTGGAGGAGGGAAACAGAAATACACTACTGAGACACCATCTGGGCTCCTGGAGGAGGGAAACAAATATACTACTGAGACACCATCTGGGCTCCTGGAGGAGGGAAACAGAAATATACTACTGAGACACCATCTGGGCTCCTGAGAGGAGGGAAACAGAAATATACTACTGAGACACTATCTGGGCTCCTGGAGGAGGGAAACAGAAATACACTACTGAGACACCATCTGGGCTCCTGGAGGAGGGAAACAAATACACTACTGAGACACCATCTGGGCTCCTGAGAGGAGGGAAACAAATATACTACTGAGACACCATCTGGGCTCCTGGAGGAGGGAAACGGAAATACACTACTGAGACACCATCTGGGCTCCTGAGAGGAGGGAAACAAATATACTACTGAGACACCATCTGGGCTCCTGAGAGGAGGGAAACGGAAATACACTACTGAGACACCATCTGGGCTCCTGAGAGGAGGGAAACAGAAATATACTACTGAGACACCATCTGGGCTCCTGAGAGGAGGGAAACGGAAATACACTACTGAGACACCATCTGGGCTCCTGGAGGAGGGAAACAGAAATATACTACTGAGACACCATCTGGGCTCCTGAGAGGGAAACAGAAATACACTACTGAGACACCATCTGGGCTCCTGAGAGGAGGGAAACAGAAATACTACTGAGACACCATCTGGGCTCCTGAGAGGAGGGAAACGGAAATACTACTGAGACACCATCTGGGCTCCTGAGAGGAGGGAAACAGAAATACACTACTGAGACACCATCTGGGCTCCTGGAGGAGGGAAACAGAAATACACTACTGAGACACCATCTGGGCTCCTGAGAGGAGGGAAACAGAAATACTACTGAGACACCATCTGGGCTCCTGAGAGGAGGGAAACAAATATACTACTGAGACACCATCTGGGCTCCTGGAGGAGGGAAACAGAAATACTACTGAGACACCATCTGGGCTCCTGAGAGGAGGGAAACAAATATACTACTGAGACACCATCTGGGCTCCTGGAGGAGGGAAACAAATACACTACTGAGACACCATCTGGGCTCCTGAGAGGAGGGAAACAGAAATACACTACTGAGACACCATCTGGGCTCCTGGAGGAGGGAAACAGAAATATACTACTGAGACACCATCTGGGCTCCTGAGAGGAGGGAAACAGAAATACACTACTGAGACACCATCTGGGCTCCTGGAGGAGGGAAACAGAAATACACTACTGAGACACCATCTGGGCTCCTGGAGGAGGGAAACAGAAATACACTACTGAGACACCATCTGGGCTCCTGAGAGGAGGGAAACAGAAATACACTACTGAGACACCATCTGGGCTCCTGGAGGAGGGAAACAGAAATATACTACTGAGACACCATCTGGGCTCCTGAGAGGAGGGAAACAGAAATACACTACTGAGACACCATCTGGGCTCCTGGAGGAGGGAAACAGAAATACACTACTGAGACACCATCTGGGCTCCTGAGAGGAGGGAAACAGAAATATACTACTGAGACACCATCTGGGCTCCTGAGAGGAGGGAAACGGAAATACTACTGAGACACCATCTGGGCTCCTGAGAGGAGGGAAACAGAAATACACTACTGAGACACCATCTGGGCTCCTGAGAGGAGGGAAACAAATATACTACTGAGACACCATCTGGGCTCCCGAGAGGAGGGAAACAGAAATACACTACTGAGACACCATCTGGGCTCCTGAGAGGAGGGAAACAGAAATACACTACTGAGACACCATCTGGGCTCCTGAGAGGAGGGAAACAAATATACTACTGAGACACCATCTGGGCTCCTGAGAGGAGGGAAACAGAAATACACTACTGAGACACCATCTGGGCTCCTGAGACCTGAGAGGAGGGAAACAGAAATACACTACTGAGACACCATCTGGGCTCCTGAGAGGAGGGAAACAGAAATACACTACTGAGACACTATCTGGGCTCCTGAGAGGAGGGAAACAAATATACTACTGAGACACCATCTGGGCTCCTGGAGGAGGGAAACAGAAATATACTACTGAGACACCATCTGGGCTCCTGAGAGGAGGGAAACAAATACACTACTGAGACACCATCTGGGCTCCTGAGAGGAGGGAAACAAATATACTACTGAGACACCATCTGGGCTCCTGAGAGGAGGGAAACAGAAATATACTACTGAGACACCATCTGGGCTCCTGAGAGGAGGGAAACGGAAATACACTACTGAGACACCATCTGGGCTCCTGGAGGAGGGAAACAGAAATATACTACTGAGACACCATCTGGGCTCCTGAGAGGGAAACAGAAATACACTACTGAGACACCATCTGGGCTCCTGAGAGGAGGGAAACAGAAATACTACTGAGACACCATCTGGGCTCCTGAGAGGAGGGAAACGGAAATACTACTGAGACACCATCTGGGCTCCTGAGAGGAGGGAAACAGAAATACACTACTGAGACACCATCTGGGCTCCTGGAGGAGGAAACAGAAATACACTACTGAGACACCATCTGGGCTCCTGAGAGGAGGGAAACAGAAATACTACTGAGACACCATCTGGGCTCCTGAGAGGAGGGAAACAAATATACTACTGAGACACCATCTGGGCTCCTGGAGGAGGGAAACAGAAATACTACTGAGACACCATCTGGGCTCCTGAGAGGAGGGAAACAAATATACTACTGAGACACCATCTGGGCTCCTGGAGGAGGGAAACAAATACACTACTGAGACACCATCTGGGCTCCTGAGAGGAGGGAAACAAATATACTACTGAGACACCATCTGGGCTCCTGAGAGGAGGGAAACAGAAATATACTACTGAGACACCATCTGGGCTCCTGAGAGGAGGGAAACAGAAATACACTACTGAGACACCATCTGGGCTCCTGAGAGGAGGAAACAGAAATACACTACTGAGACACCATCTGGGCTCCTGGAGGAGGGAAACAGAAATATACTACTGAGACACCATCTGGGCTCCTGAGAGGAGGGAAACAGAAATACACTACTGAGACACCATCTGGGCTCCTGGAGGAGGGAAACAGAAATACACTACTGAGACACCATCTGGGCTCCTGGAGGAGGGAAACAGAAATACACTACTGAGACACCATCTGGGCTCCTGAGAGGAGGGAAACAGAAATACACTACTGAGACACCATCTGGGCTCCTGGAGGAGGGAAACAGAAATATACTACTGAGACACCATCTGGGCTCCTGAGAGGAGGGAAACAGAAATACACTACTGAGACACCATCTGGGCTCCTGGAGGAGGGAAACAGAAATACACTACTGAGACACCATCTGGGCTCCTGAGAGGAGGGAAACAGAAATATACTACTGAGACACCATCTGGGCTCCTGAGAGGAGGGAAACAAATATACTACTGAGACACCATCTGGGCTCCTGAGAGGAGGGAAACGGAAATACTACTGAGACACCATCTGGGCTCCTGAGAGGAGGGAAACAGAAATATACTACTGAGACACCATCTGGGCTCCTGAGAGGGAAACAAATATACTACTGAGACACCATCTGGGCTCCCGAGAGGAGGGAAACAGAAATACACTACTGAGACACCATCTGGGCTCCTGAGAGGAGGGAAACAGAAATACACTACTGAGACACCATCTGGGCTCCTGAGAGGAGGGAAACAAATATACTACTGAGACACCATCTGGGCTCCTGAGAGGAGGGAAACAGAAATACACTACTGAGACACCATCTGGGCTCCTGAGACCTGAGAGGAGGGAAACAGAAATACACTACTGAGACACCATCTGGGCTCCTGAGAGGAGGGAAACAGAAATACACTACTGAGACACTATCTGGGCTCCTGAGAGGAGGGAAACAAATATACTACTGAGACACCATCTGGGCTCCTGAGAGGAGGGAAACAAATATACTACTGAGACACCATCTGGGCTCCTGGAGGAGGGAAACAGAAATATACTACTGAGACACCATCTGGGCTCCTGAGAGGAGGGAAACAAATACACTACTGAGACACCATCTGGGCTCCTGAGAGGAGGGAAACAAATATACTACTGAGACACCATCTGGGCTCCTGAGAGGAGGGAAACAGAAATATACTACTGAGACACCATCTGGGCTCCTGAGAGGAGGGAAACAAATATACTACTGAGACACCATCTGGGCTCCTGGAGGAGGGAAACAGAAATATACTACTGAGACACCATCTGGGCTCCCGAGAGGAGGGAAACAGAAATACACTACTGAGACACCATCTGGGCTCCTGGAGGAGGGAAACAAATACACTACTGAGACACCATCTGGGCTCCTGAGAGGAGGGAAACAAATATACTACTGAGACACCATCTGGGCTCCTGGAGGAGGGAAACAAATACACTACTGAGACACCATCTGGGCTCCTGGAGGAGGGAAACAGAAATACTACTGAGACACCATCTGGGCTCCTGGAGGAGGGAAACAGAAATACTACTGAGACACCATCTGGGCTCCTGAGAGGAGGGAAACGGAAATACTACTGAGACACCATCTGGGCTCCTGAGAGGAGGGAAACAGAAATACTACTGAGACACCATCTGGGCTCCTGAGAGGAGGGAAACAGAAATACTACTGAGACACCATCTGGGCTCCTGAGAGGAGGGAAACAGAAATACTACTGAGACACCATCTGGGCTCCTGAGAGGAGGGAAACAGAAATACTACTGAGACACCATCTGGGCTCCTGAGAGGAGGGAAACAAATATACTACTGAGACACCATCTGGGCTCCTGAGAGGAGGGAAACAAATATACTACTGAGACACCATCTGGGCTCCTGAGAGGAGGGAAACGGAAATACACTACTGAGACACCATCTGGGCTCCTGAGAGGAGGGAAACAGAAATATACTACTGAGACACCATCTGGGCTCCTGGAGGAGGGAAACGGAAATATACTACTGAGACACCATCTGGGCTCCTGAGAGGAGGGAAACGGAAATACACTACTGAGACACCATTTGGGCTCCTGAGAGGAGGGAAACAGAAATATACTACTGAGACACCATCTGGGCTCCTGGAGGAGGGAAACGGAAATATACTACTGAGGCACCATCTGGGCTCCTGAGAGGGAAACAGAAATACACTACTGAGACACCATCTGGGCTCCTGGAGGAGGGAAACAGAAATACACTACTGAGACACCATCTGGGCTCCTGAGAGGAGGGAAACAGAAATACACTACTGAGACACCATCTGGGCTCCTGGAGGAGGGAAACGGAAATATACTACTGAGACACCATCTGGGCTCCTGAGAGGAGGGAAACAGAAATACACTACTGAGACACCATCTGGGCTCCTGAGAGGAGGGAAACAGAAATACACTACTGAGACACCATCTGGGCTCCTGGAGGAGGGAAACAGAAATACACTACTGAGACACCATCTGGGCTCCTGAGAGGGAAACAAATATACTACTGAGACACCATCTGGGCTCCTGGAGGAGGGAAACAGAAATACACTACTGAGACACCATCTGGGCTCCTGAGAGGAGGGAAACAGAAATACACTACTGAGACACCATCTGGGCTCCTGGAGGAGGGAAACAAATATACTACTGAGACACCATCTGGGCTCCTGAGAGGGAAACAAATATACTACTGAGACACCATCTGGGCTCCTGAGAGGGAAACAAATATACTACTGAGACACCATCTGGGCTCCTGGAGGAGGGAAACAGAAATACACTACTGAGACACCATCTGGGCTCCTGGAGGAGGGAAACAGAAATACACTACTGAGACACCATCTGGGCTCCTGGAGGAGGGAAACGGAAATATACTACTGAGACACCATCTGGGCTCCTGAGAGGAGGGAAACGGAAATACACTACTTGACAAAAGTGTCAGTTGGTTTCAGTTAACCAAGGCTTGTGTTAAGGAGGGTAACCTAGGGTTAAGGACAGCCCCGGGCTAAGAACAGCAGTGTTGTTGTCATGTGACCAGTCTCACCTGCTTCACTGTGGGCTACCACCACCCCCAGCTCGTTCTCTGCTGTGGTCAACAGGTAGTTGGACTGGACGTCTCCCAGGGAGATCTGGGGGTCAGGAGGTTAAAGGGCAACACTTGGAAAGGTACAGAATCAGTCATCTTGATCACATAATGAGTAGTTATTTGGGATGCAAGGTGATTCATAGATCAGTGGTTTTGTGCGTTCTGTCTGGCTGATCTCGAACATTCACAATTTAACATTTAAGCAATATGGTGAAAGCTACACTGCACTAAGGGAATAGAACCAGCCCAATATCAGTCACTGGTTGACTGTCCCTGTGTTACTACCTAGTTACTGAACTGGAAAGACTTGTCAAATGGAAGGATACAACTTTAGCCAGGACGATGTCTCCAGGACGGAAGCTTTTATACGTCTCCACCTGCAACAGAGGTCAAAGGTTATAGTGGTTCCCAGTCTATTACAATTACAAAATGAGCTAAGACGGTACGACGTCATGACACACAGCAACAGGCGGTACGACGTCCTGATAACAGCAACAGGCGGTATGATATTTCATGACAAACAGCAACAGGCGGTACGACGTCGTGACAAACAGCAACAGGCGGTACGACGTCGTGACAAACAGCAACAGGCGGTACGACGTCGTGACAAACAGCAACAGGCGGTACGCGGCGTCGTGACAAACAGCAACAGGCGGTACGACGTCGTGACAAACAGCAACAGGCGGTACGACGTCGTGACACACAGCAACAGGCGGTACGACGTCGTGACAAACAGCAACAGGCGGTACGACGTCGTGACAAACAGCAACAGGCGGTACGACGTCGTGACAAACAGCAACAGACGGTACGACGTCGTGACAAACAGCAACAGGCGGTACGACGTCGTGACAAACAGCAACAGGCGGTACGACGTCGTGACACACAGCAACAGGCGGTACGACGTCGTGACAAACAGCAACAGACGGTACGACGTCGTGACAAACAGCAACAGACGGTACGACGTCGTGACAAACAGCAACAGACGGTATGACGTCATGACAAACAGACGGTATGACGTCATGACAAACAGCAACAGGCGGTATGACGTCGTCGTGACAAACAGCAACAGGCGGTCGTGACAAACAGCAACAGGGTAAACGGTACAAACAGCAACAGGCGGTATGACGTGACAAACAGCAACAGGCGGTACGACGTCGTGACAAACAGC